>NW_026112164.1:373073-555925 GCF_024679095.1 Eriocheir sinensis
ACTTGGGAACAAAGTATGAAAGCAAAGCAAGAAAAGAGTAGCAGATTAGGTTTGGAAAGAAGGAAGGAAAGTTTAGATTTAAGGAGGCCGTGAAAGGTTGTTAGGTTATATTAGGTAAAGTCAGGTCAGGTTAGGTTAAGTTAGTTGAGGAGTCATCGTAGGTTAGATTAAGTTAGGAAGGAAGGAAGAAAGGAAGGTTAAGGTTTAAAGAGGCTGTGAAAGATTGTAAGGTTATATTAGGTCAAGTCAGGTCAGGGTAGGAGTTAGTTGAGGAGTCATCGTAGGTTAGATTAAGTTAGGAAGGAAGGAAGGAAGGAAGGTATATAATGTGAGAAGGAAGAAGCAATTAACAAGATAAAGGAGAAACCAGGATAGAGCCAGGTATATTTAGCTTCTTCCTGTCGAGTGATCAGGGATGAATTCTCGGGGACATAGGATAAAGTTAAAGCCTAGAATAACGTAGAAGAAGCAATAAACAGAACTAATGAGAAACCAGGAAAGAAAAAGAAAAACATCCGAAGTTTCGTCCTGTCGAATGTTCGGAGAGAAATAATATAAAGATTCGAGGGACGGAAAGAACACAATAAAAGGAACAGAAGATAAGGAAAACAGAAACGAAGATGAAGACTCGGGAACCAGAAAGAACAACAAGAAACAAGAGAGCATGGAAGGAAGGGAGAAACGAGGATTAAGAGATGAAAAAAACCCCAGAAAGAACGAGACAATATAGAAAGGAAACTCAGGGATATCAGTCTAGTATCCTAAATTCCATGCTGAACGCGGCGATTGTGAACCTAATTCCTTACCTTGGCACGATCTACAAAGAGGTAAACTAGAAAGAGAAAGAAAACTTATATCACTACATAAAAGAAATGCAGAGAGTAGAGTAGAACGTCACTATAAGTAGAGAGTCCTTAGTCTGCGCGGGTTTGAGGTGGTGGTGGTGGTGGGAGGGGGTGAGGGGAGGGGGGTACCCAGGGGGGGGTCATGGAGTCTCGCGGTTTGAAGCCACTAAACTGTCAGTCGGCCATATTGTTCAAGCCGGAGAGGAGTGGCCACATTGAACATAACATAAGAACATAAGAACGCAGGAGTCTGCAAGAGGCCGGTAGGCCTGTACGAGGCAGCTCCTTTGACCCTAAGCTCCCGTGTATCTAACCCCACCTAATATCGCTGTCCATGAATTTATCTAGTCTATTTTTGAATGTGACAATTGTATTGGCACTCACCACATGACTGCTAAGCCTATTCCACTCATCCACCACCCTGTTAGTAAACCAATTTTTGCCTATGTCCCTGTTGAATCTGAATTTATCCAGTTTAAACCCATTACTTCGTGTCCTACCCGGTTCTCTTACCAACAAAACCTTATGAATGTCTCCCTTATTAAAGCCCTTCATCCATTTATAAACCTCGATCATGTCTCCACGCACCCTTCGCCTTTCTAGAGAATGCAAGTTTAACTGTTTGAGTCTTCCCTCGTATAGCAAGTTTCTCAACCCCTGAACCATCTTAGTCATCCTCCTCTGCATCGATTCTAACATTTTGATATCCATTCTATAGTAAGGTGACCAGAACTGAACCGCATAGTCAAGATGAGGTCTAACTAATGCTAAATATAGTTTGAGGAAGACTTCGGGGCTTCTGGGTCGCTCCTTGAAATAAATCCCAGTACCCTATTAGCTCGATTTCTAGCTTGAATGCATTGTGCCCTTGGACGGAGATCAGAGCTCACTAAGACCCCTAAATCCCTCTCGCACCCAGATCTACTTATGAGAGTGTCATTTAAGCAATAGTTATGTGAGGGGTTGTTCCTACCTACACTCAGAATACTGCACTTCCCTACATTGAACTCCATCTGCCATTTATCCGCCCAATCATACAATCTGTTGAGTTCACCTTGGAGAATACTAGCGTCCTGATCCGACTCAATTACTCTACCGATCTTGGTATCATCTGCAAATTTACTAACATCACTACTAATTCCTGCATCTAAGTCATTGATATATATATATATATATATATATATATATATATATATATATATATATATATATATATATATATATATATATATATATATATATATATATATATATATATATAACTAAACTAGCGGGGTCGCGGTCATGTCTAGACTCTAGAGGTGCATGATTGGGGTTACCTGAAAAAAAAATTGGGAACCACTGGTGTAGAGCCAGGCGCCAAGTGTAATTATACGTCTGACTTCCGCTCACTTGAAGGATGAAGAACACAGAGGCCATGTAATTGAATAAGGAAGTTTCATACGATCGTAATTATTACGATGGAAACTGATGCACAAGGAAAGTGGAGACGACTGTAACAGTGTGTACCAACTTCCTTTCGCTTGGTTAAGGACACGGGAGGCGGTGGCTGAGTGGTCAGCGCTCGAGCGCGACCTCCAGGAGGACGCAGGTTCGCATCCCGTCCGCCGCTACAATCAAGCTGGCAATTTTTCAGTCACCGCCACTCGGCCGAACTCTACCCTCATGCTGTACTGAAGAACACCTATCAACCTGGACTCTATATCCATCCCTTCTGTTTCCTTCATTTCCCTCCCTCCTCCTCCCTTCATATGCCCCTCCTCCTCCTCCTTCCTGCGCAGTGATTACACAATGCATGGAAGGAGGGACCGGGAGAGAGAGAGAGACTTGAGGTTATCCATTTGCCTTGCGGGAGAGCGGAAAAGTCAACGGTAATGAAGTTTTCTTTATAATAACAAACCTCAGGACAGCAGACGAGTTTTTGCGATGTTGTTCCTTCGTATAATTCATGTTTTGTGGCGAGGCGTAATTCGGAGGCTTGGGTCGAGACGGGATGTATGCAGTACCGTACGAGAAGGAAAGATGGAGGGGGGATAGAAAAGAGAAAGGAAAGGAGATCAGAAAGAGATGATGGGGAAAGGAGAGGAAAGCTGTAAGTGTGTGTTCTCCGTCTGTTCATATTCTTAAACCTTTCCTCGCCCAAGCACACACACTTGACAAGGCTTTCGTAGGAGTTGTGGGCATTTCCAGAGGTAACTTTATGACCCTGGTGGTGGTGTGACTCTTCTTCTGTACCGTGAATGTGAAAACAATGAAAATCCGATTGGTCTCTCTCGTGTGTGTGTGTGTGTGTGTGTGTGTGTGTGTGTGTGTGTGTGTGTGTGTGTGTGTGGTCTCTCTCTCTCTCTCTCTCTCTCTCTCTCTCTCTCTCTCTCTCTCTCTCTCTCTCTCTCTCTCTCTCTCTCTCTCGTGTGTGTGTGTGTGTGTGTGTGTGTGGTGTGGTGTGGTCTCTCTCTCTCTCTCTCTCTCTCTCTCTCTCTCTCTCTCTCTCTCTCTCTCTCTCTCTCTCTCTCTCTCTCTCTCTCTCTCTCTCTCTCTCTCTCTCTCGTGGTGGCAAGCCAGAGATGCAGTACATGTTAAAACTTGACTGGGTGACGCGACCAAGGGCAGGGTGGGGAGGGAGGGCATCACGTGCATGTGTGTGTGTGTGTGTGTGTGTGTGTGTGACAAACAAAACATTGACGTAAAAAGTCGTAAATAGATGTAAAAAGACTTAAATTGTATAAGGGACGTAAAGTGTAAGCTTACTGATATCAGACATTCTCGTCCTGGTTCTAAACACATCTTATGAACGTAGTCTGATGTGAGTCTCAATGAGTTTCAGACAATTGCTGAACTGTAAACAAACGCACGTGATAAGAGAGTGACAGGCGAAGGTCACGCGAACAGTGCCAACAACATGAATGACGAAGGGAAGAGGAGGGAGGAGAATTTGAAATAACGGGTTATCAGATGTTTCACAAAGACAGAAGGGGCAGAAAGGGAGGTGGAGTTGCGCTATATGTTAAAGACTCACTTAAATGTTTAGTTAACAATTCAGTCAAAACTAACATGGATTCAGAATCAGTTTGGGTGGACGTTTACAAAGGGAAAGAAAAACTAACTCTAGGAGCTATATACAGGCCACCCAACCTTAACAGGCAGGACACGAGTATATTACTACAGGAGATTGGCAGGGCGAGTATGAGTAGAAATGTCTGCGTAATGGGGGACTTTAATTATAGGAATATAGACTGGGAAGATCTAGTGGGTGACCTGGAAGCCGAGGACTTTCTTGAAGTTATACAAGATAATTTCCTTAAGCAGGTAGTTACTGAGCCTACCAGAGGAGATAACATATTAGACTTAGTCCTAACCAATAATGGGAACTTGCTACGTGAGTTGGAGGTGGGCGGAGAGTTAGGAAATAGTGATCACAGAACGGTTCGTTTTAGCTTAGACTGGGCGGTAAACCGCGAACCAAACCCAGTGTTAGTGCCAGATTTTAGAAGAGCAAATTACGAGGGGCTTCGAAGACATCTTGAAGGGGTAAACTGGGATAATTTAGGGATTCATGAGGGCCAGAACTGCGGATTGGAGAGCCAGGAGAACCAGGTAGAAATGTCCTACAATAATTTAGTTAGAGTAATAGTAGAGGGGCAAGAACAGCATATACCACAGCGAACACTTAGAAAAGAAAACAATGATCCTAAGTGGATGACTCGTGGACTAAAACACGAGATTGGGTTAAAGAAGGGAATTTATCAGAAAATAAAGAATGGTGAAACACATCTCAGGGGCCGGTACGTCGAACTATCTAGATTAGTTAAGAAAACACCAGGATAGCAAAAAAGAACTATGAGATCAAAGTAGCAAATGAGGCGAAAAGTAATCCTAAGGGCTTCTTTCAGATGTATAGAACAAAAACACGGGAGAAAATTGGACCGCTGAAAACAAACACAGGGGAGCTAGTAGAAAATTACGAAAATATGAGCACATTGTTGAACGACTACTTCCTTTCAGTATTCACACAGGAGGATCGAACGACTATACCGGAAAGAGTTCAGGTGTACGAGGGCGGGGATGGCGATAAATTGTGGGATATAATCATTACCAGGCAAGTAGTTCAGGATGAGATAGATAAGCTTAAGAAGAACAAGTCGCCAGGTCCTGACGGGATATTTCCGAGGGTATTAAAGGAGTTAGGTGATGTACTCAGTGACCCACTAACCAACATCTTTAAGATGTCGGTAAATACTGGCTATGTGCCGAGCCTATGGAAAGTAGCTAATGTGACGCCGATTTTTAAAAAGGGGGACAGGTCAGTTGCTTCAAACTATCGCCCAATTAGCTTAACATCGGTTATAGGTTATCATCATCACCATCATCATCACCATCATCATCACCACCATCATCATCACCACCATCATCATCACCACCATCATCATCACCACCATCATCATCACCACCACCATCATCACCACCACCATCATCACCACCATAATCATCACCACCATCACCATCATCACCATCATCATCACCATCATCACCAACATCATCATCACCACCATCATCATCACCACCATCATCACCACCATCATCATCACCACCACCATCATCACCACCACCATCATCACCACCATAATCATCACCACCATCACCATCATCATCACCATCATCATCACCACCATCATCATCACCACCATCATCACCACCATCATCATCATCATCACCATCATCACCATCATCATCACCATCATCATCACCACCATCATCATCACCACCATCATCACCACCATCATCACCACCATCATCATCACCACCACCATCATCACCACCACCATCATCACCACCACCATCATCACCACCATAATCATCACCACCATCACCATCATCACCATCATCATCACCATCATCATCACCACCATCATCATCACCACCATCATCATCATCATCACCATCATCACCATCATCATCACCATCATCATCACCACCATCATCACCATCATCACCATCATCACCACCATCATCATCATCACCACCATCATCATCACCACCATCATCACCATCATCACCATCATCACCACCATCATCATCACCACCATCACCATCACCACCATAATCATCACCATCATCATCACCACCATCATCATCATCACCACCATCACCATCATCATCATCACCACCATCACCATCACCACCATCATCATCACCACCATCATCATCACCACCATCATCACCACCATCATCACCACCATCATCATCACCACCATCATCATCACCACCATCATCATCACCACCATCATCATCACCACCACCATCATCACCACCACCATCATCACCACCATAATCATCACCACCATCACCATCATCACCATCATCATCACCATCATCATCACCACCATCATCATCACCACCATCATCACCACCATCATCACCACCACCATCATCACCACCATCATCATCACCACCATCATCATCACCACCATCATCATCACCACCACCATCATCACCACCATAATCATCACCACCATCACCATCATCACCATCATCATCACCATCATCATCACCACCATCATCATCACCATCATCACCACCATCATCATCATCATCACCATCATCACCATCATCATCACCATCATCATCACCACCATCATCATCACCACCATCACCATCATCACCATCACCACCATCATCATCACCACCATCACCATCACCGTCATCATCACCACCATCATCATCACCATCAACACCACCATCATCACCACCATCATCATCACCATCATCATCACCACCATCATCATCACCACCATCATCATCACCACCATCATCATCATCATCACCATCATCATCACCACCATCATTACCATCATCACCATCATCACCACCATCATCATCACCACCATCATCATCACCACCATCACCATCATCACCATCATCATCACCATCATCACCATCACCACCATAATCATCACCATCATCATCACCACCATCATCATCATCACCACCATCACCATCATCATCATCACCACCATCATCATCACCACCATCATCAACACCACCATCATCAACAACATCATCACCACCATCATCATCACCACCATCATCACCATCATCACCATCATCACCACCATCATCACCATCATCACCACCATCATCACCACCATCACCATCACCACCATAATCATCACCATCATCATCACCACCATCATCATCACCACCATCACCACCATCATCACCACCACCAACAACATCACCAACATCATCACCATCATCATCACCAACATCAGCATCAACATCATCATCACCATCATCATCATCATCACCACCATCATCATCACCACCATCACCATCATCACCAAAAAGGAGGAAGAGGATGAAGAGGAAGAGGAAGAAGAGGAAATAGGAAGAGGAGGAGAGGAGGAAGAAGAAGGAAGGAGGAAGATGCAGAAGATGAGGAATAAGAGGAATAAGAAAATGAAGAGGAAGAAGAAGAGGTGGGGAGGAAAGGAGGAAGAAGCTAGAAGAGAGGAAGAAGAGGACGAGAAGCTAGGAAGAGGTGGAAAAGTATAGAAGAAGAGGAGGAAGAAGAGGAAGAAGAGGAGGAAAGAGGAAGGGGACAATAAGGAGGAAGAAGAGGAAGAAGGAAGAAGAGGAAGACTAGGAAGAGTAGGAAGAAGAGGAAGAAAAGGAGGAAGAGGATGAAGAAGAGGAAGAGGAAGAAGAGGAGGAAATAGAGGAAGAGGTGGCAGAGGAGGAAGAAGAGAAAGACGAAGAGGAGGAAGAAGAAGAGCAAAATCAAGAAAAGGAAGAAGAAGATGAGAAGGAAGAAGAAAAGGAAGAGTGAGAGGAAGAATGAGGAAGAAGAGTAGGACGAGAAGCTAGGAAGAGGAGGAAAAGTAGGAAGCAGAGCAAGAGGAAAAGGGAAAAGAAGAAGAGGAAGAGGAGGGAAAAGGAAGAGGAAAGGAGAAAGAAGAGGATGAGGAGGATGAAGAGGAAAAGGAGGATGAAGAGGAGGAAGGAAAGGAGGAAGAGCAGGAAGAAGAGTAAGAGGAAGAAGAGGAGGAAATAGAGGAAGAAGAGGAGGAGGAAGAACAGGAAGAGGAGTAAGATGAAGAAGAAGAGGAAGAAGGAAGGAAGAGGAAGAAGAGGAAGAGGCAGAAGAAAAGGAAGAGGGAAGAAAAGAGGCGAGAAGCTAGCGAAAAGGAAAAGGAGGAAGAGGAAGAGGAAGAATAAAAGGAGAAAAGAAAGAGGAAGAGGAGGAAGAAGAAAAGGAGAAAGAGGAGGAAGAAAAGAAGGAAGAAGAAGAAAAGAAGGAAGAATAGGAAGAGGAGGAAGAAGAAGAAAAGAAGGAAGAATAGGAGGAAGAGGGAGAAAAGGATTTTATTTCTTGAGAGTTTCTTTTCACTCATTATTCACTATTGCTTTACACCATTGATTAGGTTGCAGTACTTAGTGTTCACGAGCGTTATTGTCGTTCAGAAAAATCAATACGATGCTAGCTATACGAGCGCGAAAAATCTCAAGGGGTCGGAACGTATAGGGTTAAGAAGAACAAGTCGCCAGGTCCTGACGGGATATTTCCGAGGGTATTAAAGGAGTTAGGTGATGTACTCAGTGACCCACTAACCAACATCTTTAAGATGTCGGTAAATACTGGCTATGTGCCGAGCCTATGGAAAGTAGCTAATGTGACGCCGATTTTTAAAAAGGGGGACAGGTCAGTTGCTTCAAACTATCGCCCAATTAGCTTAACATCGGTTATAGGGAAGATGCTGGAGTCCATAATAGCCAGGAACATTCGGGAGCATTTAGAGAAACATAGCTTAATTCACGACTCGCAGCATGGGTTCACAAAAGGTAGGTCATGCCTCACCAATCTCTTGTCCTTCTACAATAAAGTATTTGAGGCGGTTGACAGAGATGAAAATTATGATGTAATCTATCTTGATTTTAGTAAAGCGTTTGACAAAGTTCCTCACCAACGACTGTTGCTTAAATTACAGGCTCACGGAGTAGAGGGTAAAGTTTGAACTGGGTCAAGGCGTGGCTTAGCAATAGGAAGCAAAGAGTGCAAATCAATGGTAAAAGATCTGACTGGGGATGTGTTACGAGTGGGGTCCCACAAGGTTCGGTATTAGGTCCACTTTTGTTTATTATTTATATCAATGACTTAGATACAGGAATTAGTAGTGATGTTAGTAAATTTGCAGATGATACCAAGATCGGTAGAGTAATTGAGTCGGATCATTACGCTAGTATTCTCCAAGGTGAACTCAACAGATTGTATGACTGGGCGGATAAATGGCAGATGGAGTTCAATGTAGGGAAGTGCAGTATTCTGAGTGTAGGTAGGAACAACCCCTCTCATAACTATTGCTTAAATGACACTCTCATAAGTAGGTCTGGGTGCGAGAGGGATTTAGGGGTCTTAGTGAGCTCTGATCTCCGTCCAAGGGCACAATGCATTCAAGCTAGAAATCGAGCTAATAGGGTACTGGGATTTATTTCAAGGAGCGTAAGCAACAGAAGCCCCGAAGTCTTCCTCAAACTATATTTAGCATTAGTTAGACCTCATCTTGACTATGCGGTTCAGTTCTGGTCACCTTACTATAGAATGGATATCAAAATGTTAGAATCGGTGCAGAGGAGAATGACTAAGATGATTCAGGGATTGAGAAACTTGCCATACGAGGGAAGACTCAAACAGTTAAACTTGCATTCTCTAGAAAGGCGAAGGGTGCGTGGAGACATGATCGAGGTTTATAAATGGATGAAGGGCTTTAATAAGGGAGACATTCATAAGGTTTTGTTGGTAAGAGAACCGGGTAGGACACGAAGTAATGGGTTTAAACTGGATAAATTCAGATTCAACAGGGACATAGGCAAAAATTGGTTTACTAACAGGGTGGTGGATGAGTGGAATAGGCTTAGCAGTCATGTGGTGAGTGCCAATACAATTGTCACATTCAAAAATAGACTAGATAAATTCATGGACAGCGATATTAGGTGGGGTTAGATACACGGGAGCTTAGGGTCAAAGGAGCTGCCTCGTACAGGCCTACCGGCCTCTTGTAGACTCCTGCGTTCTTATGTTCTTATGTTCTTATGAGGTTCAAGGGAAGAGGAGTGATGAATGGAATAGGATGGAGGGCTCAAGGGAATAGGAGGGATTGATGAAGGGGAGAGGAGTACAAAGGAAAAGCAAACAGCAACAGCCCTCTTGGTCCTAACTAGACGGAGGGAGGGATGAAGGGAAGAGGAGGGAGGGATTGAAGGGAAGAGGAGGAAGGGATGAAAGGAAGAGGAGGGAGATATGAAGGGAACAGGAGGGAATGATGAAGGGAAGGGAAAGAGATGAAGAGAAGAAAGAAGAAAAATATATAAAGTGGGAAATGATGTTTGTAGTTTTTAGTGACGTACGCAACACATCCTTGACGCCTGGTGGACATTTTCTCTCAGTTGTTGGCGGATGTGATGTCATGGCGCTCACTGACGGTCCGCCACTCACGAGGCTGCGAGTGTTTCCCCGCGGGCCACGGTCTCCATATTGCCTTGCTGTCCCACGCCAACACATCCCGTGGAGATTCGAGCAGGACACTCATGGCCCACAGATAGCGACATTTTCCCCATGACCTTTGATGGTGAAGTGCCTCGTAAATAATCTATAAATAGGAACGTTGAGTGCTCACGAATACATCTTGTTAGTTCCGTCTCGATATATATAACTTGTCTGTGTTTAGGAAAGAACAATATACAGGTTTGACACGTAGCAGGGAGTATAGTTCGATAATTTCCGGTTCAGAAAAAAAGAGATACAGTCAGTTTCTGGAAGTGACCAAGTACCAGTTAGATAATTTAAGCTTTAGAAGTAAAAAAAAAGATTCAGCCATTGTTTCATTAACAGAATACCGTAGTAATATAGTGCTTGACAGGGAGGCCAGGTACGGGAGTGTTCTACGGGAATATCTATCTGTCTCTATCTATCTTCGTGTCAGTACCACTCAGAGGCCCGAAGGAAGGTTAGATACGGGCGTGTTAGTGTCAGTAGGCCAAGGAGAGGATCACAGGGAGGGCGTGTTAGTGTTAGTAATAGCACTGAGAATAAGACAGGGAGGTTAGTTACGGGGTTGTGAGTGTCTTCACCACTCACGGGATCAAAGAGAGGTCAGGTAGAGGCCTGGCTGGGGATGGCAGACCGAGATACAAGGTTCAGAGGCACTAACTGGCGTGTGTTTCATCAATAGAACAGTGATCGAATGTTGCAAAATTGATCGTGGATATATTTCAGCAACCAATCAAATTAGTCGTGTGTTTCAGCAATAGAATAGTGATCGAGTGTTGCAAAATTAGTAGTCACGCCCATGTTATTGTCTACCACTGAGCGTTTCACAGGGAGGTTTGTTACGGGCGTGTTAGTGTCGGTACCACTCAGAGGACCAGAGAGAGGTAAGGTAAAGGCCTGTGTGTGTATGACAGACCCAAACAGACCCAGATAAAAGGCTCCGATGCACAGGCCGTCGTGTTTGCCGAGCCGCTGATCCACGCCAAGGACCCTCGTCGCCTGTGTGCTCGCGTCCTTTGGGGTCCGGTTCAACATGAGTGCCACAACCCTCGGGGCGTCGGGCCGCCAGTGACATTCGGGTTACTGCCAATTTACTTTCCCCGGCTGCCTCGTGCGTCCATTTATCGACAGAACCATAAGACCGGACGAACAGCTCATGGACGGGCGCTGTGCCGATTGCTTCTGCCTGGCAAGGACGAAGGAGGGAGGAGGCCGTGGAAGTGTAGCTTGTATACGAGTCATGGGTCCATTACGTAACGTGAGGGAAAGAAGACCTGCCCAAGTAATAACATTCTCTCATAGTCAAGGAAGCAGCTCAAGGAGCAAATTAAAGTTTAAAGAAAAAGAACTTGGCGCTGCTCCAGCATATAAGAGAAAGAGGGTCAGAATCAGATGGAGAGGCTTCTTGATACTTCCCGATTGTATGCGTGAAGTCGTAGGCAGAAGGAAATACACACAAAAGAAGGCGAGTGACAGTGGCTAAGGGTCGGAGCCCAAGCACACATATTGACAAGTCATTCGTAGGAGTTGCGGGCTTTTCCATGGATAGTTTTATGACTTTAGTGGTAGCTTGATGAGGTTTCTATACTATGAACCTAAAATATAACACTCATAGTACCCCATTGACCTCCTTTTCGGCCTTTGGAAATAGATGATTTGAGAGAGGCGGAAGCGTCTGAGAATATCGACCCTTCCTTTTCCGTGGCCAGTTATCGTCGCTCCATCACTTCGGTAACGCTGTGAAGGGAACGCTTCAACACAACATATGCCGGGACACATGCACTAGTGGCTCCCTCACATTTGGGGGTGGGGGGGAGAGAGCAGCTTTGGTCCTGGGTCCTCAGTCTGTCCCTCCAAGTACCCGATGAGTTATCAGTCCATCGATCGGTACGCCATTAGTCTAAATAGGGAATGGTCGCATATCAAAACAGATTCAAAGTACAGCACAATTATATTTCAAAGGCTGCTATCACGGGGTTGAGATTGTAAGGACTATTTTGAACCTTATCATTATAGCAAATGCAATGATACTGCACAGTAATGAAGAATAAATATATGACAGCCATTTAAGTAATCCCTGGAAACGCCGAGATAAGAACATTAGGGGTCATATTCTTAAACATTTCGACGCCCCAGCTCACACTTGACAAGGCTTTCGCAGGAGTTGTGGGCATTTCCAGGGGTAGTTTTATGACCCTGGTGGTAGTATGACTGTTCTTCTGTACCGTGAACCAAGAACAGCGCTCATGAGAACCCGATTGATCTCTTTTCTGGCCTTTGGAAATAGTTGATGTGATAGGCGGACATGTCTGCAAGAAGCCGGTAGGTCTATACAAGAGAGCTCCACTGAACCTAACCTCAATATCCACGAATTTATCTAACCTTGAATGTACCTATCGTATTAGCACTCACCACATGACTGCCAAGCCTGTTCCAATTTTCCACCACTCTACTGATAACCCAATTCTTGCCTGTCTTTATTGAAGCTGAATTTATCCCTCTGCACACGACTTTGCATTCTTGTTCATCCCTATTCTATCCACATCCCTTCTGGAAGAGTTAACCAGCATATTCATTCTTTCATCCTCTCCTCTGGTAAACTTTGGAACAGCTTTTTTTTCATCTGTATTTCCTCCTGCCTACGACTTGAACTCATTTAAGAGGAGAGTATCAAGACACCTCTCCACCCGAAATTGACCTCTCCTCTGGCATCTCGTTCTGTTTTCTTTTGTTGGAGCAGCGTCTAACCGGCCTTCATGTTTTTTTTTCCTTGTGTTGTCTCCCTTGCTGTAAATAAATAAATAAACCCATTGCCACGTGTCAGAAGGGAGTGTGTGGTGTGGTCGAGCCATCTGATCGGGCGCCCTCACAGAAGCTCTCCTGCTTATATCACGGGCGAGTCTTTGGCTTAATTACATTTGTGATGCGCCGGGGAAGGGATTTGCTGGCGTGGGAGCGAGAGTTGTGGTTGTGTTGTGGTGCTGAACAACTCACTCTTCCCTTGATTCAGTACTGTCACTACTGTCACTGGGGTCGTCACTATTACTACTATTGCTAATATCACATACTATTCATTTATAATATTATTACAACCGATTCATTCACTACTACAACTATCACAATTCAGTTTTCCTTTACGTTACTACTACCACTACTACTACTACTACTTTTACTAACTTTGGGGTCGTCACTAACTTCCATCACTACTATTATTATCTCATTAGTCTTTCTAATTCTATTTTCTATTTCTAATACTATTTCTAATACTGTATTTTATGAAGTTACTTTTGGTGTGGCTGGCGGGATCAACGGACATGACATTCTCTCTCTCTCTGTCTCTCTCTCTCTCTCACACACACACACACACACACACACACACACACACACCGTTACACACATCGTTAACTATGAGCTACTTCTAAATAAGTCTCGAACACTGTATACATTTAAACATAATGATAGACCACATAATTCTACCGAAGATTCGTTTTTTCTGAGGACAAAACAAGAGTCTACCCACCCTACGTTGTGGCAGCGTGGCCGGCCTGTGCGACGCGGCCAAGTAGAAGGATGACAAGGACACCGCGCGGGGCAACTCTACCTCATGGCTGGTGTTGAAGATAAGTCAAAACACGAGAAGTTAGAGAGAAAGAGGAAAATGGGAGGAAGGAGAGAGGGAGAGGAAATTGGATGCTGAGCGATTGGAGGAATAAAAGAGAAGAGGGAGAGGAGAGAAGGAAGGAAGCAGCGAGGGACCGGAGAATGAAAGGCGGAGGATGCGACAAGTAAAATGTGATGTCCGGGATAAGAAGAAAAGAATGGGAGGAGAAAAGAAGAGAGAGAGAGAGAGAGAGAGAGAGAGAGAGAGAGAGAGAGAGAGAGAGAGAGAGTGAGAGAGAAGTGGCAACACAGCAAGCTTGAGGCAGCAACACGGTCGACCACACCTCAAGTGCCTCGCTAAAATGGAAAGACTACAGCGTCTTCCTTCACTACTATCACAACTTTTACTATCTTACAGGCGTCTTCATTCACTCCAATCACCATCACTGTCTCACAGGTGTCTTCATTCACTAACACTATTACACAGGTGGATTAATTTAGTACTTTTACAGCTGTTTCATCACCCAGCCCTAGTAAGGTGTGGGGTGATGTTTGGGATGCAAAGGTGTGTGTGTGTGTGTGTGTGTGTGTGTGTGTGTGTGTGTGTGTGTGTGTGTGTGTGTGTGTGTGTGTGTTCAATTCATTCCTTCCTTTCTTTTCTTTTTCTTTTCTTTTCTTTGTCTTATTCACAATCTAGATACTGTTTGTGAATAAAACTTTAATCAATCTCTCTCTTTCTCCCTTCCTTCCTTCCTTTCTTTCTTTCTTTCTTTCTTTCTTTCTTTCTTTCTTTCTTCCTTCCCTCACACACACACACACACACACACACACACACACACACACACACACACACACACACTCCTCCCCCCCCCACCCACCCACACACACACACACACACACACACACACACACACACACACACGAGACGACTGATTGTATTCGATTTTTTTAGTCTGAACGTTTTCGACAGTTTAACATGTTTAAGAATGAATATTTTCGACAATGATTTGGCAACGTAGACTGATTATTTTCGATGGTTCTGCAATATATTTTTCAATCATGATTATTTTCGACACATTAAAAACATTGGTTGGAATGTTTTCGAAACTAAATAAACTTCACTATGAATGTTTCCGACACTAAAAAAATATTGAACTGAATGTTTTCGACATAAATAAATTTTTGAACTGAATGTTTTCGACACTAAGAAATTGTAAATTCTGAATGTTTTCGACACTGGAAAAAATGAACTGTCACATCACGTCACGTTTAGACTTAAACAAAAGACTAGAAAAACTAGAAAAAAGCTATCACACGTCACACTTAAAAAGAGTAGAAAAAAATCCTGTGCTTCATGGTAAACTCTGCTCTACAGATTGAGCAAGTGGATCCAATCCTTTCTACACAGTAGTCACAGTAGTAGCTATGACCGCAAGGAATTAGAATGAATCTGACATCTTTCACCTGGAAACACACCTTGCAATTCATCGGATTGTCTGCTACTTCCTCTTCCTCTTCCTCTTCTTCCTGAGGTTCAATGTCAATGTTTTCTTCATCAAGTTCGAGATCAAAATCCACATGTCTCTTCTTGAAACTAGTCACAGTATGTGACATGGCACTCAGGAATTGCATTGGTGTGTAGGTCTCATCTCCAAGCTTTCCAAAGTAGAGACGTCTTTTTTCCATGTTTCTCTTTGACACAATTTTCCTTGGCCTGTTAAGTGTTGTCAGGCCATTGTTCGTGCGAGTGATATCTAATTCTGCCCTCTTGCTGGTCTTATTCATCTGCACACAAAAGTGCCAGAAAGATGGGTGATTCACCTTGCATTCACGATTTAATCTTGAGTGTAATGACTCGCAATCGTTGTTTGTGGAGCGATCAAGGCCAAAAACTGTGAGGTTTGAAGGGCCAACCTGTAGCAGCCAAAAATTCTGCCAGTATTTCAGAAGCTGTTTCACCATAGTCTTCTCCTCTGCAGCCTCAACAAGGCCAAGTGCTTGTTGCTTGAGTTGCTGGAATGCAGGCTCAATCTGATCCTCTGGAAGGAAAGGAATCGACATGAGCATCCGTCCCCAGCGCTTGAAGTCCTTGTTGGATGCATAGACATTTGTCAGTCCCACTTTTTGTATCTTTGCATATATACTCTTGGCATAGTGAAACTGACAACCTGACAGCTTCATGTCAGGGAAAGCTTCGAGGAATGCTTTTCGACTTGCTTTCTCGAAATCAGACATGCCGGCAACAGGCTTGAAAGCTGGCGCAATCGTCTTCAGTTTTGCAAGCACACCCTTGTACAGCTCAAAGCTTTTGCTCGTCATAAGGACGTGGAGAATGGGCAGTACATTGCCTTTGAAAACACCATGGACAATAAAGTACTGCTTGTAGGGCCTCGGTGTTGCAAAAAAGGTGGCGTCGAAAGCAATTTCTTTGACTTCAGACAGATGTTCCTTCATTCCGTCAGAAAGAAACATCACTGCCTTGTCTTCACCAACCTCAACACTGGCTGCAAAGTTCTGACCATATGTACTGTTTTGGCGAAGGCTTTCAACCACCTCCTCGTGGCAAGAGGGAATGTTCGGCTGCTGTGCTCGCCTATTTTTATACAAAGATGATTCAATCTGCTTGAATGTTACTCTCCCACCTACAGAGCTGTTGGATGCTGCTGCATCATCAAAGGCACGTCGTAGAGACCGAGTGTCCTGCAGGTTGCACACCTCGTTCCGCAGGTCCCTGAGGAAGCTGAACTTGTCATACTCATAAGCCTCGAGATCATGATTGTGTGCAGCTCCCTTGAGAGCATGATCTTCATCCAACACTATCTTCGCAGTACCTTTGCAGTGGCGAGAATGTTTGAGTGCACAGGTTAGGTAAATGTATTTGCCATTCTGTGACTTCTTGTTTTTGCTGTAGATGAAGGCATCAAACAAGATCATCTTAGTTCTTCCTTTCTTGTACGTCCCCTCTGTGTAGTTGCTCATCGTGGTCGCGGAGGTCGGAAGGTCACTCAACACGTAGTCTGTAGTGTAACAAGAAAGACTACAATATAATATAATATGTAACAATAATATGAAAGATTGATCTAACTATGTGTAAACATGTAAATATTAATCCTAAATATCTATCCGTTTCCACTTCTTCTCCCTCTATCTGTATAAATCCTTTTGTGACTAGGCAACCTCATGAACGAAAGATGACGCACATAGCTTGTGCGGCTGCCGAGGGCAGTCATCATTTCGTCTCGATAGAGTTCACATCACCGCTCCGTGTAAAACACAAAACCAGTAAAAAGACAAGTTAAGCAAGGACTTTAACTCCAAACCTGCTAAACTTATATTGGTGGCAGCGGTTACAAAGCGATTACAAAGCGATTACAAAGGATTTATCATAAAATAATACTGGCCTACACAAAGTGCCTCAAATTACGTGGTGACTCCATACCAGTGAACCAGTGTGAACTCCAGCACAATCGAAAAATCCAGCACACCCTCTCTACAATTACGGGATTACTACACTCCCTATGAGACGACTACAAGCCCCATAGCTCGTACTTGCACCTACGTCAGGTCACCACCTACGTTGTATCACCAAAACAACAATCTGTGCCACCACTCAGCAAACGTCCGTGACCAGTCTACCCAAAAATCCCACCTCAATTAACGGGATTAACCCCTGCCGAGCTCCCCCAACCCTGTATCTTCACAGTCACAAGAGGAGGAAGAGGAAGCCGTATTAGTAGTGAAGAGGTAGTAGCCGCGGCCAGGCAGCTCAATTCAACGCGTCAGCAGTCTGCGTCAGCGTGCCGTCAATCAGAGCATCGGCAACACCCACCCCCGGCTAGTGGAACACGCCGCACAATTTTGGTTTGTCACCTGAACTATCACTCAAGTAAGACGAAACGTTGTTCCATAATTTAGTACATGTACTGTCGAAACCCCCCACTTCAAATAACATTCTCACCCTCGTCTCCCATTCTCCACTAATTTAACCTAATATAATCGCCATTTCATTTGTTCTTAATCCCTTACACGGATTACATTTAAATTCCTATCCCTACTCTCTTGTATTCCATACCGTAATGCGTCTGTCCCTCCCCTTTTAACGAAACAAAAATCAAGTCACCTTCTCTCTCTTCTTCCTCTCTAACACTGCCATCCAATCCATACCAAGCTTAACCAATAGACAAATAGAAATAATGAAATGAGTGAACCGTTTCGAAACACTTGAACACCTCCTTACTACTACTACTACTACTACTACTACTACTACTACATATTTCTGCTACTACTACTACTACTACTACTACTACTACTACTACTACTACTACTACTACTACTACATACTTCTGCTACTACTACTACTACTACTACTACTACTACTGAGACGACTGATTGTATTCGATTTTTTTAGTCTGAACGTTTTCGACATGAAATGAGTGAACCGTTTCGAAACACTTGAACACCTCCATACTACTACTACTACTACTTCTACTACTACTACTACTACTACTACTACTACTACTACTACTACTACTACTACTACTACTACATATTTCTGCTACTACTACTACTACTACTACTACTACTACTACTACTACTACTACTACTACTACTACATACTTCTGCTACTACTACTACTACTGAGACGACTGATTGTATTAGATTTTTTTAGTCTGAACGTTTTCGACATGAAATGAGTGAACCGTTTCGAAACACTTGAACACCTCCATACTACTACTACTACTACTACTACTACTACTACTACTACTACTACTACTACATATTTCTGCTTTAGCTAGGTAATTGTTGTGTCGAAAATAATCCAAAACGAACACTAAATGTGTAAGAGTAGTGTCGAAAATAATCCAAATAAGTTAAATTTATGTGTCGAAAACAGTCCAAAAAAACATAAAATGGGTTGTCGAAAATAATACTTCTTGGCAAGAATCGAAAACATTCAGTGTAAATTACTTTTGTAGAAAATCGAAAACATTCAGACTAAAAAAATCGAAAATAATCAGCGACCCCACACACACACACCTACCCCCTCCATCCCCCCAATACACAAATTCCAGCTCCCGGGGACGTGTGGCCAAAAAATGAGTTAGTATTTTCCGGGAGTAATAATAAACGTTTGCCGATGGATTACCGCTGATCTACTTGTGTTTGTGTAAATATTGGAAAGTTGTTTATCGCCGGGCCCGACCAGTACGAGAGAGAGAGAGAGAGGAACAAGATATTTCCCGCACGCTCTTACTTTCCCATGAATATTACGACCTACTACTACTACTACTACTACTACTACTACTACTACTACTTTAACAAACAGCTGCTATTACACAACCTCTACTATTGTTTTTATTAGTACTACCACCACCACCTACTACTACTACTACTACTACTACTACTACTACTACTACTACTACTACTACTACTACTCCTACTATTACTACTACTACTTCTACTTCTACTACTACTACAACTATTACTTTTCCTCTTCCTTTTTACCTTCCCTCTCCCTTTCCTGTGATCTCTTCCTCCTCCTCCTCTTCCTCATCCAAACATTATCTCCCTCCTATTTTCTTATATATTTGTGCCCCTCCTTCATTCCTCCCTTAATCTCTCGACTTCCCGTTATATCTTTCCTCCCTCTCTCTAAGTAGCACTTCCAAAACTCTCCTCCTCCTCCTCCTCCTCTTCGCTTTATCGTTATCTTCCTCTCCCGTTTTTGTTTTCCTTCCTCATTTTTCTCCTTTCTGTAATCTCTCTCCTCTCTCACTACTGTACTCTTAACCTCCTCCTCCTCCTCTTTCTCTCCCCTCTCTAGACGCCGTGAGACAAGCCAAGCGTGTTTTCTTTATGAGTTCAGTGCTGGCTGTTTTCCGCGCTGATATAATAGTTGGTGACAGTGTTAGTTATGGCTTGCTCGGGTTACCTCACTGCTCAGGAAGTTACTAGTTAATGCACTTCACTATAGGAGGATTTTACTCTCTCTCTCTCTCTCTCTCTCTCTCTCTCTCTCTCTCTCTCTCTCTCTCTCTCTCTCTCTCTCTCTCTCTCTCTCTCTCTCTCTCTCTCTCTCTCTCTCTCTCTCTCTCAGATATGGAGAAATCAGGCGTCGTAGGCTTTGCCAATACAACAAAGGCTTATATATGTAAATGTATGTGTGTGTGTTTGTTTGTTTGTGTGGGAGAGATGGTGTGGGGGGAGAGATATGGTGTGTGTGTGTGTTTGTGTGTGTGTGTGTGTGTGTGTGTGTGTGTGTGTGTGTGTGTGTGTGCTGGCGTGGGTGTGTGTGTGTGTGTGTGTGTGTAGGTGGATGGTAGAGAGAGAGAGAGAGAGAGAGAGAGAGAGAGAGAGAGAGATGCTTATATCGTGGTTTGTGACGGCAAAGAGAGAGTGTAAAGTGTGCTCAGAGTAACACTTCAAATAGGATCGTAGGCCTTTAAGAGATCTATTAGTTAAGTGGTCCCCAAAGTGGGCGGTATTACACACCTGGGGGCGCTGGAAAGGTCTGGGAGGCGGTGAGGAAAACAGGCGCGGGTGGGGGGCGGCAGGGTGGCATTAGCAGTAATTAACCCAAGTAGCAAACAGGACACAGAAAACACACCCACCGCTAAACACATACGTAATAGGACACGCAATCTACACAGTCACTATACAAACTACCTAGACGTCCACCAACCTCTTCTACAACTAAGTGAACGAGCTAAGTGATGCGTGGAACCTAAAATGATTGATAATATTTTTTTTTTACGAAATCTGAAACAAAATCTGTCACTTCATCAAGGCTAAGAGAGAAGGAGGCTGAGTGGAGGCTCTGATGTCCCTTTCTTTTGGCCACTCTTATAATTTTTTTTTTCTATAGAGGCAGTTCTCTTCCTCTTCCTCTTGCTCTGCCTCTGTCTTCGTTTCATCTTCCTTCTCCTTCAGTCTCTACTCCTGTTCCTCTTTCTCTTTCTCCTCCTCCCTCATCTTCCTCTTTCTTTTTCTTTCTTTTTCTTCTTCCTCCTTTTTCTCTTCCTCTTCCTCCTCCTCCTCATTGATTTTTTTTTACCCTTAAGCTGTTTCCTTACTGTTAGAGAAAAAAAAACCCGCATCCATCCCTTCCATGATAACTGTGAAGAGAATAAACTTTGGTAACTTGTGAGATGCTGTTTTACCTTCCATGTTGCAGAAACAACTAATACTACTAAGGAAATTGGGCTACTAAAGCATTTTTTATTTGTGAAACTCATGGTTGTGTTTAATCTTGTTTTCAATATCCTGCATACCAAATACCGAGAAAGAGGTGTGTGTTCGCATGTGTGTGTCGTGGGGGTGGGGGGTGGGGGGTTAAGAACTCGCCTGGAAAAGTTTAGGAACCGTTGTGTTCATGTGTACGTATATATACAGGATCAGTATACAAGGCGATCCCACTCACTCGCGGCGGGGAAGCTGGGCCGTGTCATTAAACCCTCCGGAGCCCAAGCAACTCCATTAGGCTTTCGTAAGAGCTGTGGGCATTTCCATGGGTAGTTTAATGAGCCTGGTGGTAGTATGACCCTTCTTCTGTACCATGAACGTTAACAAACACTCATGGGGACGCGTTTAACCTCTTTTAGTCCTTTATAAATGATCGATGTAAGAGAAGGAAGCGTCTAAGAATACCAGCCAATGCGTCCCGGGTCCTCGCCCGGCGCGGTGCAGCACATTCCCGTGATGGGCGTTACTTTATCGTACTGCCGCCAATCAGGCCGTTAAGCCTGGCAGCGCAGCGCTCTAACTGACTGAGCTACGGAGCTGTGTGTGTGTGTGTGTGTGTGTGTGTGTGTGTGTGTGTGTGTCTCTCTCTCTCTCTCTCTCTCTCTCTCTCTCTCTCTCTCTCTCTCTCTCTCTCTCTCTCTCTCTCTCTCTCTCTCTCTCTCTCTCTCTCTCTCTCTCTCTCTCTCTCTCTCTCTCTCTCTCTCTCACACACACACACACACACACACACACACACACACCCCACACACACATATATACATCTATCTTTATATGACAGAGAGAGTAATCCACGTTCATAAGGCAGGGATATGTATCTATCTATGTCTATGTATCTATCTATCTATCTAATAATGTCTTTCTCTCTCATGTATCGTTATTAGTGTTGCCGTTCCCACACCTATAATAGTCACCGCCTCCACTTTGTCTCGTGACCTGTCCTGTACATACTAATAAGAAGACCTACCGAGGGATGCGTTAATGAAGTTATACAAGATAATTTCCTTAAGCAGGTAGTTACTGAGCCTACCAGAGGAGATAACATATTAGACTTAGTCCTAACCAATAATGGGAACTTGCTACGTGAGTTGGAGGTGGGCGGAGAGTTAGGAAATAGTGATCACAGAACGGTTCGTTTTAGCTTAGACTGGGCGGTAACCCGCGAACCGAACCCAGTGTTAGTGCCAGATTTTAGAAGAGCAAACTACGAGGGGCTTCGAAGACATCTTGAAGGGGTAAACTGGGATAATTTAGGGATTCATGAGGGCCAGAACTGCGGATTGGAGAGCCAGGAGAACCAGGTAGAAATGTCTTACAATAATTTAGTTAGAGTAATAGTAGAGGGGCAAGAACAGCATATACCACAGCGAACACTTAGAAAAGAAAACAATGATCCTAAGTGGATGACTCGTGGACTAAAACACGAGATTGGGTTAAAGAAGGGAATTTATCAGAAAATAAAGAATGGGGAAACACATCTCAGGGGCCGGTACGTCGAACTATCTAGATTAGTTAAAAAAAACACCAGGATAGCAAAAAAGAACTATGAGATCAAAGTAGCAAATGAGGCGAAAAGTAATCCTAAGGGCTTCTTTCAGATGTATAGAACAAAAACACGGGAGAAAATTGGACCGCTGAAAACAAACACAGGGAAGCTAGTAGAAAATTACGAAAATATGAGCACATTGTTGAACGACTACTTCCTTTCAGTATTCACACAGGAGGATCGAACGACTATACCGGAAAGAGTTCAGGTGTACGAGGGCGGGGATGGCGATAAATTGAGGGATATAATCATTACCAGGCAAGTAGTTCAGGATGAGATAGATAAGCTTAAGAAGAACAAGTCGCCAGGTCCTGACGGGATATTTCCGAGGGTATTAAAGGAGTTAGGTGATGTAATCAGTGACCCACTAACCGACATCTTTAAGATGTCGGTAAATACTGGCTATGTGCCGAGCCTATGGAAAGTAGCTAATGTGACGCCGATTTTTAAAAAGGGGGACAGGTCAGTTGCTTCAAACTATCGCCCAATTAGCTTAACATCGGTTATAGGGAAGATGCTGGATTCCATAATAGCCAGGAACATTCGGGAGCATTTAGAGAAACATAGCTTAATTCACGACTCGCAGCATGGGTTCACAAAAGATAGGTCATGCCTCACCAATCTCTTGTCCTTCTACAATAAAGTATTTGAGGCGGTTGACAGAGATGAAAATTATGATGT
This sequence comes from Eriocheir sinensis, assembly GCF_024679095.1. Lineage (NCBI taxonomy): Eukaryota > Metazoa > Arthropoda > Malacostraca > Decapoda > Varunidae > Eriocheir > Eriocheir sinensis. The sequence continues at coordinate 396,529 of NW_026112164.1, forward strand.
AATCTATCTTGATTTTAGTAAAGCGTTTGACAAAGTTCCTCACCAACGACTGTTGCTTAAATTACAGGCTCACGGAGTAGAGGGTTAAGTATTGAACTGGGTCAAGGCGTGGCTTAGCAATAGGAAGCAAAGAGTGCAAATCAATGGTAAAAGATCTGACTGGGGATGTGATACGAGTGGGGTCCCACAAGGTTCGGTATTAGGTCCACTTTTGTTTATTATTTATATCAATGACTTAGATACAGGAATTAGTAGTGATGTTAGTAAATTTGCAGATGATACCAAGATCGGTAGAGTAATTGAGTCGGATCAGGACGCTAGTATTCTCCAAGGTGAACTCAACAGATTATATGACTGGGCGGATAAATGGCAGATGGAGTTCAATGCAGGGAAGTGCAGTATTCTGAGTGTAGGTAGGAACAACTCCTCACATAACTATTGCTTAAATGACACTCTCGTAAGTAGGTCTGGGTGCGAGAGGGATTTAGGGGTCTTAGTGAGCTCTGATCTCCGTCCAAGGGCACAATGCATTCAAGCTAGAAATCGAGCTAATAGGGTACTGGGATTTATTTCAAGGAGCGTAAGCAACAGAAGCCCCGAAGTCTGCCTCAAACTATATTTAGCATTAGTTAGACCTCATCTTGACTATGCGGTTCAGTTCTGGTCACCCTACTATAGAATGGATATCAAAATGTTAGAATCGGTGCAGAGGAGGATGACTAAGATGATTCAGGGGTTGAGAAACTTGCCATACGAGGAAAGACTCAAACAGTTAAACTTGCATTCTCTAGAAAGGCGAAGGGTGCGTGGAGACATGATCGAGGTTTATAAATGGATGAAGGGCTTTAATAAGGGAGACATTCATAAGGTTTTGTTGGTAAGAGAACCGGGTAGGACACGAAGTAACGGGTTTAAACTGGATAAATTCAGATTCAACAGGGACATAGGCAAAAATTGGTTTACTAACAGGGTGGTGGATGAGTGGAATAGGCTTAGCAGTCATGTGGTGAGTGCCAATACAATTGTCACATTCAAAAATAGACTAGATAAATTCATGGACAGCGATATTAGGTCGGGTTAGATACACGGGAGCTTAGGGTCAAAGGAGCTGCCTCGTACAGGCCTACCGGCCTCTTGCAGACTCCTGCGTTCTTATGTTCTTATGTCTCTCTCATGTATTGGTATTTGTTTTACCGTTCCCAGACTTGTTATGACCACGACCTCCACCTGGCAAGTAGTAGTATGTCACGTGACCTCTTTACCTGTCCTGTACATACTAATTAGAAGACCCACTAAGGAATGCGTTAATGCCTTTCTCTCATATATTACTATTTGTTTTGCCGTTCCCAGACTTGTTATGATCACTACCTCCACCTGGCAAGTAGTAGTGTGTCACGTGACCTCTTTACCTGTCCTGTACATACTAATTAGAAGACCTACTAAGCAATGCGTCAGGTTCTTTCTCTTCCGTGTGTTGGTATTTGCAAGGCGTAAAAAAACAAGAGGTGGAACCGTTCACCCCCCCCTCTCCACCTACTGCGCATGTGACGTCACGATCTGGAAAAGAGAGAGAGGGGTAGGCAGGGGGTGAAAGAAAATGGTACGGTAATGGTATTCTAATGTAATTTAGAAGTCGCGCCTGATACGTACGTTGGTGACCCTCCCCATCCCATTACCAAATGTCTGTCACTTTATTTCAGGAACAGACAATGGCTAACAGTATACGTATCTGTACAAAATTTACACGCTGCTTGGTAACCATATAACCAGATAGGTGGGCTGACTAGCTGCTGGCAAATAGTCTCCCTTATATCTCAAGCATGGGTGGTTGTCTGTTGGTCTGGGACATGACATAGGGAGCTTCCATGTAGGAGCAGGCGTTGGACTATGTGTGTGTGTGTGTGTGTGTGTGTGTGTGTGTGTCCTCTATGCATATCTGCATGCATCTTTACCAAACCTGCCATGTGTGTGTGTGTGTGTGTGTGTGTGTGTGTGTGTGTGTGTGTGTGTGTAAGTAAGTAAGTAAGTAAGTAAGTAAACATTTATTGCCATAAGAATATACAATGCCAAACACACACACACATATATATATATATATATATATATATATATATATATATATATATATATATATATATATATATATATATATATATATATTTCATATGGTCCGTCGAGCAGAAGCTTCATAACGGGCATATTTCAATCGAATATTAGACAATGAAGAAATTTATATTAAATCAATTATCAGTTGCCAAAATTCTATTGTACAGAGTTAAGGCTGCATAATCAATATAGAGTAAATTAGTAAGGTCTTCATCCTTTGGGAGCCTATGAAATCGAAGAGAAGTCCCTCTTGAGTACACTGACGTGCACCCATTCACCATACAACTTGCTGGCATAGCAAGGTTATGAAGCACGCTCGACCTGCACTCCCTGGCCTCCCGACCAGCACTGCTGCTGCCTGCACTGGCGGACCTATCCTTCCACCACCAAGTGACGTCACGGGCAGGTGCGCCGTTCCTGCCAACTGTTGCCTTCCGCCCCCCCATGATGGTTTCACCTCTTAGTAAGTATGTCCATCTTGGGTATTTGTTTAGGCGTCCCCACACGTGTTGTTAGGGCGTCCTTTCCCAGCCCCGCAGCGTTAGTGGCGCCGCTTTGCTCTGTGGTGGCAATTTTGACGTTTATTTTTACGAGGTGCTTTTTTGCCCGCCTGAAGTGTTCCCGCGAGGCTCCTGTTCGTGTCTGCAGCGCTTGTTCCTCGCCCTAGCAAGGAGACGTTGCAGCACCCGTGTTGGGAGACGGGAACTTGCCTGTTTTGGTGTTGAAGCAGAGGCAACACACCCCTGGGTTTAGTTGATAGTTAGTTTTAGGCTGTTTTTAGTTTCTTTTAGTCTGGTTTGTTCTTTTTTTTCTTTTTTTCTCTTTTTCTTCTTTTTCTTCTTTTTCTTCTTCTTTTTCTTCTTCTTCTCTTCTTCTTTTTTCTTCTCTTCTTCTTCTTCTTCTTGTTCTTCTTCTTCTCTTCTTTTTCTTCTTCTTCTTCTTCTTCTTCTGTCTTGTCAGGTGGTGGTTGGCGACTCTTTTGTTGTAGAGCAGCTCGACTACCATATACCAGCACCGGTGTCACTGTTATTGATGCTTGACTGTTAAAGGAAGAGAAGACATATTATTGGTATGTGAATGCTGTTATGTATATTGTATGCATTATGTATGTATGTATGTATGTATGTATGTGTATATGCGACGGAGATGAGCACCGAGGCCACGCGCAGCTATACATATGTCATCACTTTTGTCTTACGTTTAGATGTATGTATATGTATGAACGTATGTATGTTTGTATGTATGTAGTGCATCAGGGCTAACTTATATCAACACTGGGGTCATGTATTGCTTGAGTTGAAGTCTGTTATGTTCAAGGAGCGATATATAAAGTTTGTATGTCTGTATGTATGTTTGTATTTATAGGAGCAGTGATTTGCGTTTTTTTTTCCATTATTATTATTATTATTATTATTTTTTTTTTTTGTTGCCCTTGAGCTGTTTACTGAAAAAAAGTATGTGTATTTGCTAGTCCATTCACCTGATATCTGATTTATAATACTCTGACGCGATGCTGCTACATACGAAAAACTATAATGCATGTCTTTCTGTCTCTCCGTATGTGTCAGTTTGTCTATTCTCCCGACGCCTGCTTTACAGCACTCGGCCGCCCCGGACGTTGTTTTCACCGCTGTCATTCACCATATTGGCGGAACACGACGCTTCCACCCCCGCCGCGACAGTCCTTTCCCAGACGCATGGGTTTTCGATGCTGTATTTGTTGTTTTCGCCGCTGGCAGAGTCTTGGGGCCGAGCGACTCAGTGCCGCGTTTTAGAGTTCTCGGTATTGTGCCGCGAGAGACATAGCTTACGAGGCGGACTTAATTAGCGCCGTGTTGTTGCGATAGGAGAACCCGAACGGCTGTCGATTTGCGGAAAGACTGAATTGAGAGTGAGGCATGAGAGGAGAGGAGAGGAGAGATGTTGAATCATGCTGAGTTCGGGATCAACACTTGGGAACACTTGCCTAATATCTTAAGTATCGTGTTCAATGTTCGGGATCAACACTCGGGAACATTTGCCTAATATCTTAAGTATCGTGTTCAATGTTCGGGATCAACACTCGGGAACATTTGCCTAATATCTTAAGTATCGTGTTCAATGTTCGGGATCAACACTCGGGAACATTTGCCTAATATCTTAAGTATCGTGTTCAATGTTCGGGATCAACACTCGGGAACATTAGCCTAATATCCTAAGTATCGTGTTCAATGTCCGGGATCAACACTCGGGAACATTAGCCTAATATCTTAAGTATCGTGTTCAGTGTTTGGGATCAACACTCGGGAACATTTGCCTAATATCTTAAGTATCGTGTTCAATGTTTGGGATCAACACTCGGGTACATAGGTCTAGTATCTTAAGTATCGTGTTCAATGTTTGGGATCAACACTCGGGTACATAGGTCTAGTATCTTAAGTATCGTGTTCAATGTTTGGGATCAACACTCGGGTACATAGGTCTAGTATCTTAAGTATCGTGTTCAATGTTTGGGATCAACACTCGGGTACATAGGTCTAGTATCCTAAGTATCGTGTTCAATGTTCGGGATCAACACTCGGGTACATTAGCCTAATATCCTAAGTAACTTGTTGAATGTTAGGGATCACCATTCAGGGACACAGGATAAAACCAAAGCATAGAGAAGCATAGAAGAAGCAGTTAACAAAATAAAGGAGAAACCAGAAAAAGTCAGATATATTTAGCTTCTTTCTGTCGAGTGATCAGGGATTAATTCTCGGGGACACAGGATAAAGTTAAAGCCTAGAATAGCGTAGAGGAAGCAGTAGCCTCTCTTTTTGCATCTCTTTACTTTTATATTTTTTAGGAGCAGTGATTAGCGTTTTTTTCCTACACTGTTTGTTGTTTTTGTTGTTGCCCTTGAGCTGCTTCCTTTCCAGTAAAAAATAATAATAAAAAAGTAAATAAATAAATAGAATTAATGAGAAACCAGGAAAGAGAATAATATCCGAAGTTTCGTCCTGTCGAATATTCCGGGAGCAACACTCAGAGACTTTAGTCTTATATCCTAAATTTTATGCTGAACGCGACGACTGTGAACCTCTTCCTTACCTTGGCACAATCTACAGAGAGGTAAACCAGGTAACCAGGCAGTGATTAGCGGGCTTTATTTTTCTTCCATTATGTTTTTTTGTTTTTTTTTGCCAATGAACTGTTTCCTTTGATGTAAATAAATAAATAAATAAACTTGCACTTCAAGCCCGCGCAGATTGAGTGACGCCAAATATCGGAGGGGAAGGGAAGAGAAAGAAAACTTATATCACTACATAAAAAAGAAGTGCAGAGAGTAGAGTAGAGTAGAGAGTATATTAGAATACAGAGTCCTTAGTCTGCGCGGGTTTGAGGTGGTGGTGGTGGTGGTGGGAGGGGGGGGGGGTACCTGGTTCACCTATTCATAGCTTATCCTCAGCCTCCTCTATCCTCAGGCAACTCATCTTAGTATTTTGCAGCCTATTCCTCGCCCCTAACCCTTTTATCGAGTTCCCCCTCCTCCTCCTCCACCTCCTCCTCCAGCTCCTCCTCCTCCTCCTCCTCCTCCTCCTCCTCCTCCTCCTCCTCCTCCTCCTCCTCCTCCTCCTCGACGAAGAAGCTTTACAATCAGATCTAGATCGACTTGCACGTTGGGCCAATCAATGGCAAATGAAATTTAACATTGACAAATGTAAAGTGTTGCACATCGGAAAAAATAACAATCGCGTTCGGTACGTAATGAATGGCCAACAACTTTCTGCAGTAAGTAAATAAAAAGATCTTGGAATCACTATATCAAGCGATTTAAAGCCCGGTCAGCATTGTTCAGAGGTTGTTAAAACTGCAAACAAATTGGATGGCTTCATCGGACGAGTCTTTAATAATAAATCGGAAAAAGTAATATTAAAATGTATAATTCGTTGGTTCGACCCCATCTAGAGTACTCTGTACAGTTTTGGTCTCCCTATTACAGAAAAGATATAGAAAAACTGGAACGGGTTCATCGAAGAGTAACAAATATTATTCCTAGGTTGAGAAATTTATCACATGAACAAAGGCTTAAAGAAGTAAATTTATTCAGCCTGTCAAAACGAAGAATGCGAGGCGATCTCATATAAGTGTTTAAAATGTTTAAAGGATTCAGTGATATTAATGCGGAAGATTACTTTACAATTGATCGATCAAATAGAACAAGAAGAAATCACAATTTGAAGATAAGTGGTAAAAGATTCTCTCGCACGAAGCTAAACACTTCTTCTTCAGTCGAGTTGTTAATGTTTGGAACTCTCTACTCTGTGATGTCGTTGATAGTAGAACAGTTACGTCCTTCAAGAATAGATTAGACAAGTATTTTGAATCCAACCAGCAACTAAGATATTACTCACTGTCGTAATAACGTTAAGTTCTTTCGAATACTGGTGTCCTTGTCCGCTTTTATCGCCCGGTTAGTGGTAGCAGTAATGGTAGTTCTTTCCTCTTTCCTACATAATTTCCATGCAGTTTTTCCATGCTGCATGGTTCTTTTTCCTTTCCTGCCAGCTTTGGCTGGAGGGATGGAGGGGTGGGGAGGAGTCTTCGCCTTTGCTGTCCTTCATCTTCCACCTTTGATTAGATAGTTAGTGTAGCTTGTCACAAACAGCCTCGTAAGGACCAGCAGGTCTGCTGTTGTTTGTTCTTCCATTGTGTTTCTTTGTGTTCCTCTCCTTCTTCCTCCTCTCCTCTTCCTTGATTAGGATTATATTAGGTCAAGTCAGGTCAGGGTAGGAGTTAGTTGAGGAGTCATCGTAGGTTAGATTAAGTTAGGAAGGAAGGAAGAAAGGTATACATGTGAGAAGGAAGAATCAATTAACAAAATAAAGGAGGAAGCAGGAGAGAGCCAGATATATTTAGCTTCCATTTTTCCTTTCCTCCAAGTTTTTATTTATTATTTCCTTCCATCTCCGTCGTTTCCTCTATTAATTATCCTCTGAAGTTCTCTCTCTCTCTCTCTCTCTCTCTCTCTCTCTCTCTCTCTCTCTCTCTCTCTCTCTCTCTCTCTCTCTCTCTCTCTCTCTCTCTCTCTCTCTCTCTCTCTCTCTCTCTCTCTCTCTCTCTCCTGGTTTCTCTTTTATTTTCTTTATCACCTTTTCTATGTTCTTTTGTTTTGGTTTTATTCTTTGTTTTTGTTGTTCTTTTTCGTCTTTTTAATCTTCATTCTTTCCACACTGTTCGTTCTTTTTTTCCCCAAATCTTAATCTTTCTTTTTTTTGTTTTCCTTCCATGCTGTTTTGCTCTTTCTTCTTTTCACCTTCCAGATCTTCTTCGTCCATCTCTCTGTTTCTCCTTCAGTAGTGTCTTGCTTTGTCTCTTGTTCTCGTCTCTTAAACCTTTACTTTTTTTTTCTGTTCCTTTATGTTCCTTCTCTTTTTTTCTTTTTTTCGTCTTCATTCCTGTTTTCTTCCTTCCCCGTTCTTTTCATCCCACACCTTCCTTTTTCCTTCCTGTTTTCCGTCCGTCCTGTTTGTTGTGTTCTTTCCGTTTCCCAAATCTTCCTGTTTTCTTTTCATACTGTCTTGTCCTTTCTGCATCCTCTATCTGTATTAAAACCTTCATCTTTCCTTCTGTTTCTTCTTGTTCTCTTTTCGTCCTAAACCTTCCTCTTCTTTCCTCCTTTCCTGTTTCTTATTCTTTCTTTCTTCCTCCTCCTTCCTGCCTTCTTCCATAATCTTGTTTCGCCTGTTCTTTTCCTCTTACTAACATTCATCTATTTCTTGTTTCCTCTCCATATTGTCTCGTTCTTTCTGTTCTTTTCATCTCTTAACCCCCATCTTCATTTTTCTCTTTCTTCCATACTCTCCTGTTTCCGTTCTTTCTGATTCCCGAGTCTTCACCTTCGTGTTGTTTTCCTTCTCTTCTGTCCATTTTACTATGTTCTTTCCGTCCCTCGAATCTTTATCTTACATCAATTTCTTTATTTTACTTCCCCGTCTACCAAGCCTTCATTTTCCTTTCAGTTTTCCCTCCATACCGCCTTGTTCCTTTCTGTTCATTCTGATTCCCGAGTCTTCATCTTCATCTTTCTGTTTTCCTTCTCTTCTGTCCCTTTCATTGAGTTCTTCCCATCCCTCGAATCTTTATCTTACTTCTTCTTTATCTTTCTTCTCCGTCTCCGCCTTCATTATCTATTCAGTTTTCCTTCCATACCGCCTTGTTTCTTTCTGTTCTTTCTGATTCCCGAGTCATCTTCATCTTTCTGTTTTCCTTCTCTTCTGTCCCTTTTATTGTGTTTCCGTCCCTTGAATCTTTACCTTACTTCTTCTTTATCTTTCTTCCCCGTCCACCAAGCCTTCATTCTCCATTCAGTTTTCCTTCCATACCGCCTTGTTCCTCTGTTCACCCTGATGGCTGAACATTCATCTTCCTGTTTTCCTTCTGTACAATCTCCTCGCTCCCTCGCTACACGTCTTTTCATGCTTTATTTGTCAAGGTCCTCAAGTCACCGGTCCCTATACATACATGCTCCTCTCTGCCCCTCAGTGTTTCTTTTATGCTTTACTCGCCTCCAGTTATCTTTCCTCCTCCTCCTCCTCCTCCTCCTCCTCCTCCTCAACTTCAATTTTGTCTCGTCTCGGCTCTCCCTTCCTTCCCTTGCCTCTAGGACATACGGTACTTAAGAAGACGCCCTAACTATCTAATTTACTTCACCCTAACCTAATCTAACTTAACCTAAGCTTCCATCGCCCCCTCACTGTACTCCTTTCTTTCTTCAGGCGTCTCTATACATACATACATACATACATACATACGTTCATACATACATACATACATACATACATACATACATACATACATACATACATACATAATGTAACTTAACCTAAGCTTCCATCGCCCCGTCACTGTACTCTTTCCTTCCTTCAGGCTTCTCTATACATACATACATACATACATACATACATACTCAAGGGCCTTTTGTTTTTCCTCCTTACTTCATTCTTCTTCGTTGTCTTCGTCTGTCTCTCTTCGGCTTCACTTCGATCAGATTTTCACCGTTTTGATATTTAGTTTTTTTCTGACAATTATTTTTAGTATATCTCTTTTTTGGGTCTCTGTAGATACATACACACTCAAGGTCCTTTTGTTTTCCCTTCTTAATTCATTCTTCTTCGTTCCCTTAGTCTTTGTTTCTCTCTCTTTTGGTTCATCTTGATTTTTTTTCTCATATTCCTTTGTGTTTTTTTTATTTATCTCCTCTATAGATACAGAGATATTCAAGAGCCTTTAAGTTTTCCTTCACAGACTTTCTTCTTCTTCGGTGTTTAATATCTCTTTCTTTTGGTTCACTTCGCCGCTTTCATCTCAAGTTTTTCTGTTGATATTCCTGAGTACATATTTTTGTCTCCTCTCCATACTCAAGGTCCTTTTGTATTCCTTCCTTACTTCACTCTTCCTTTCCTTCGTCCTTCTTCCTTCAGTTTCCCCTCGATCAGATTTTTGGAGTTTTCATCTTTAGTTTTTCCGACGATAATCCTTCCTCCCTCTTTTCGGCTCCTGATATCCTCGGCCATCATTACTCGTTTTCTCTCTCTCTCTCTCTCTCTCTCTCTCTCTCTCTCTCTCTCTCTCTCTCTCTCTCTCTCTCTCTCTCTCTCTCTCTCTCTCTCTCTCTCTCTCTCTCTCTCTCTCTCTCTCTCTCTCTCTCTCTCTCTCTCTTCAACAAAGATCGTGTAAACCGTAGAGGCGGTGGCGTCGCCCTTTATGTCAAAAGCTATTTGCAACCCACTGACAAAACACCGGGAAACAGTAACGTTGAACATTTGTGCGTGCGAGTAAACATTGCAAAAGTCAATTTAAATATATCTGTCACCTACAGACCTCCCGGGCAATCACTCGGTGACGACCTTGAAATGTTCAGCGTCTTAAGGCAGTCACTTAATAACAGCGAGTCACTGATATTAGGAGACTTTAACCTCCCCCATATCGACTGGGCGACACTGTCAGGTACAGAAGGCGAGTCACATAGAATGATCGAATTTCTAGAAGAAAATTATCTAAGCCAAATGGTTTCTGAGCCAACTCGACAAAATAATATACTCGACCTTGTTATAACGACCCAAGATAACCTAGTCAGTAGTGTCATGGTAGGAGAACACCTCGGTTCTTGCGATCATAAATTAGTGCGCGTCGACATTAAAGCTCAATCATCAGTGACTGAAAATAAAGTAAAGGTGCCCAATTTCAAAAGAGCTAACTTCGTAGAAATCCGACAAAAACTAACAGAAATACAACTATCAGATGACGGCAACGTAGAGGAAGCCTGGCTAAGCCTTAAAAATCACTTACTCACTCAGCAGAACACATTCGTCCCCTTGTGCGAGAAGCGAATTAACACTAATAAAAGCCCACCGTGGTTTAATAGCGAAATTAAACAATCAGTCAATGAGATAAAATTGTTTTACAGGTTAAAGAAAGAACAAAGCACGCCCGGAAACATTAGACTTTATAATGATGCCAGGCGACGAGTAAAAAGACTAGTAGGTCAGGCAAAGCGTAGATACGAAGAAAATATTGCAGCCAACTGTAAAAATAATCCGAAATCTTTCTTCAGTTAAATAAACAACAGAAAGGCGATCAAAAGTGGTATTGGACCTTTAACAAACAGCGACGGTGCACTAGTGACTGACAGCCAACACATTGCAAACCTCTTAAACAATTACTTTTCCTCGGTGTTTAATACTAACAGTCTTCCTCTCGCTACCACCAACACCAGTACTATTGTAAATCTCGAGCATGCATTGCCTAATTTTGAAATAACAACCGATGAAGTCCTTAAAGCTCTCCATTCACTTAAAACAAATAAAAGTCCTGGACCTGACAAAGTATATCCAACTCTGCTGAAAGAAACAAAGCGCGAAATACTCTCCTCCCTCACAACCGTATTCAATATGTCCTTGCGACAAGGCATCGTCCCTTCAGATTGGAAAAAGGCTAACGTGACACCGATTTTCAAGAAAGGAGACAAAAAAGTACCAGGTAATTACAGGCCCATTAGTCTAACTTCTGTTGTAGGTAAGCTACTTGAGGGCATAATTAGAGACAAAATTGTGAGTTACCTTGAAAGCCACTCATTGATTGGGGACTCACAACATGGCTTCCGAAACAAAAGATCCTGCCTATCAAACCTATTAACCTTTTATAACGACCTCTTCACTGTTTATGACGTAACCAAATCACTGGACGTAGTCTATCTTGATTTCCAGAAAGCGTTTGATAAAGTCCCGCATCATAAATTACTTTACAAATTAAAGCAAATAGGTATTGACGGTCAAGTAAACCAATGGATCGCGAATTGGTTGAGCAACAGACAACAAAGAGTAGTGATTGACGGATTTAACTCAGAGTGGGCGCCTGTCACTAGTGGCGTCACTCAGGGCTCGGTCCTTGGCCCAGTGCTCTTCATTATTTACATCAACGACGTGGATGTTGGACTCAATAACCGCATTAGTAAATTTGCAGACGACACAAAGATTGGTAACTCGGTTCTCACTGACGAAGACAGGCAAAGCCTCTAAGAGGATTTGCACAAAATTTCAGCTTGGTCGGATAGATGGAGATGCCCTTTAACGTAGACAAGTGCCAGGTCCTTCAAGTTGGAACGAGGAATAAGAAGTTCGAATACGAAATGCGCGGCGTTAAACTCAAAAGCGTTCAATGCGTCAAAGACTTGGGGGTCAAAATCGCGTCAAACCTCAAATTCTCACAGCAATGCATCGATGCAGCAAATAAAGCGAACAGAATGTTGGGCTTCATTAAAAGAAACTTTGTATTCAAGAATAAAGATGTAATACTCGCTCTACAACAGTTTAGTCAGACCCCACTTGGAATATGCGGTACAGTTTTGGTCTCCCCACCATGCAAAGGATATTGCTAAATTAGAAGGTGTTCAGCGTCGGGCAACGAAAATGATCCCTTCCTTGCGCAACAAATCCTACGAAGAAAGGCTTTCTACCCTTAACATGTTCTCTCTTGAGAAACGTCGCCTCCGAGGAAAATTGATCGAATGTTTTAAAATACTTAATGGTTTCACGAATGTAGACAGATCAACATTGTTTATGATCGATGACAGTCTGCGCACGAGGAACAATGGCGTAAAACTCAGATGTAGACAAGTAAATTCAGACTGCACCAAATTTTTCTTCACCAACGTTGTAGTGCGAGAATGGAATAAGCTTCCACCATCAGTGGTCCAGTGTAACACGATTGACTCCTTCAAAAATAAGCTCGACCGTCACTTCCTTCAACTTAATATCAACTAGAGTAGAAATGCAACGTTTTGGAGTCTTCTGATTAATGTAAAATCACTTAGGTTTAAGGACAGACCACCAAGTCTGGACCATGGGGTCTGTGTGGTCTGATTTTCTATGTAAATCTATGTAAATCTCTCTCTCTCTCTCTCTCTCTCTCTCTCTCTCTCTCTCTCTCTCTCTCTCTCTCTCTCTCTCTCTCTCTCTCTCTCTCTCTCTCTCTCTCTCTCTCTCTCTCTCTCTCTCTCTCCCCCCCCCCCCTCATGTTGTTATTGACGTTATTGAATTCACCTCCCGGGCCCAGACGAGGAGACAAACACTTACTAGACGTAAATACATCTTGAGTGACGGGGTTCGTTGCTTCCTCCTTCAGAGCACAACGCAAGGAACTTCTCATAAGGACTCGCACCTCACAAGCCCTCACACACACATGCCAATACACTCAAGCCCGTTTTAAGCGCCTCGCCGCCTCAGTTCGCCTGTTTGAAAAGCCCTCGTAAAGTTTCCTGGTTTTCATATACTGTTTTGGGATCCCAGTGATAGTTTTAGACGGCTTGCTCCTTGAACGGGTTTACACCCACATTTGTTAAGGCTTTCGTAGAGGTTGTGTTGGTATTTCCATGGGTAGTGTTATGAGTCTAGAGTTAGTGGCTTCTGCACCGTGAATCTCTCTCACACACACACACACACACACACACACACACACACACACACACACACACACACACACACACACACACACACACACACACACAGGAAGGTAGATAGATAGATGGATAGATGATTGACCGCAAAACAAAATATAGCACACACACACAAAAAATATATATAGTTGATTTAAAAACACAAAACAAAACACACACGCACACATACGTCCCCCTCTCATCCCCACACACACACACACACACACACACGTCATTGCTAAGGAGGCACGCAACACTCCCGTATCCCGCCTCACACTGCTCCTCTGGGCTAATACACTGCTTCACCTTAAGCCCGAGTTACACATTCACGACAATGACTCCCGGCGCTCTCCCGACTCAGACCACGCCTCCCACCGTCGGGCCGCACGCCGACAGTTTTGGACATTTTCAAAACAATCGGGGCCCTCCCCGATATCTGTCACCCGTCGCGAATAAGCTACGGTCTTCGGATGTCCATCTCAACGACGTCGTAACAACGTCGTTTCGACATCGGCTATGATCGGCACTCAAGGGGATGGACTTACGATGGTCGTTACGTACGTCTGGCAGCGCGACCATCCCCCACTGGCAGCGCGTGGTCTGATGTCGGGAGGGCGCCGGGAGTCATTGTCGTGAATGTGTGACTGGGGCATTACGTGGCTCACCCCGTCACGAGAGGCCGCAGACAGCACGCCAGCCTGCCAGCACTCCCTCATCTATTGTTTTTTCCTGTCTTTGTTTGAGTTTCTGTTCTTCCTAGTAGTTCCTGTTCTTCCCTGTCCTTGCTTTAGTTCATGTTCTTGTAGACTCTCCCTCCCTGCAGACAACACGTCACTCAGCAACCAGCCAGCGCCTACCATTTACCTCGCCCCGACTTGACTCGCCTCATCCCACTCCATATACTTAACCTACCTTTACCTCCCCGACCCCTTGCGCCCTTATCTCGTTAGTCTAGAGGAAGAATTATGGTGACCTCCTGCCGCTCTGTCCCTGTGCGTCTGGCTGTGTGTCTGTGTCAGTGTGTTGGTTACTTACAGTCAGTTACTTATTTATTGTGTGTGTGTGTGTGTGTGTGTGTGTGTGTGTGTGTGTGTGTGTGTGTGTGTGTGTGTGTCTTGATTGCCCAGCGTGATTTGTATATATTTATTTATTTTTCACGTTGGCTGGGGTAGTGCCTGGTGGATCCGGCTCAGCCCGTTATGGCGCAGGCAAGTGTTTATAGTGGCGCCCTCTTGCTTGCCTCATTCTGCTCCCCGGAGCTCATCTCTGATCCTCTTATTGAGAGAGAATCTAGAGTACGGGTTGGCAAGTGGTCTTCAGGACAGCATATGGGCAGTCCTCGGCCACGCGGCGGTGACTGAGAGTTCCAAGCTGTGGCGGCGTGCGGGACGCGTACCCACGTCCTCCTGGACGCCGTGCCCGCACGCTAACCACTCAGCCACCGCCTCTCCATAAACTATTTAAATTATATTATTTATTATTATTATAGATTATTTAAATTATTTTCTTTACTCTTTATTAATTGTTTTCTCCTCTTTTGCAGGTAAGAAAGATGGAGATGAACGCGGAAGATATGGAAGAAATTGAAGGTATGGTAAAGGTTGAATCTCTCTCTCTCTCTCTCTCTCTCTCTCTCTCTCTCTCTCTCTCTCTCTCTCTCTCTCTCTCTCTCTCCCCATACACCAAGCTGTTTAAGAATAGGACCCTCAGACGCTTCCATTATCACATCAACTATTTCCAAAGGCCAAAAAGGAGATCAATCGGGTTCTGATGAGTGTTCTTTTAGGTTCCCGGTACAGGAGAAGGGTCAAACTACCACCAGGGTCATAAAAATACCACTGGAAGTCCCACAAACTCCTACGAAAACCTTGTCAAATATATGAACTTGGGCGACGAAATGTTTTAAAATACGACCCCATATCATTTTTCCTTCCCCTGATGCCCTTTTCACGGATCTCAATAATAACAGTAATAATATTCATGCAGGACCATCCTAGACGTCGTATTCGCCTCATAATGCGACTTAAAACGATTCGACGAAAGAGGCAGAGAGAAAAGTTAAAAGAAATGTTCGAAGGTCGCTTTTCTTCATGGCCGGGAAGGGAACTTTGAGTGGTGCGAGGAGGAGTCAGGGGCGAGTTAGCAATTCAACTAATAAACTCAATGAGAGAGTCAGTAAACTTGTCTGAATTGAGAGAGAGAGAGAGAGAGGAAAAAAACTCATTAATATTCTGAGGTGTAGGTATGCAATATGTGTGTGTGTGTGTGTATTCGCCTCATAATGCGACTTAAAACGATTCGACGAAAGAGGCAGAGAGAAAAGTTAAAAGAAATGTTCGAAGGTCGCTTTTCTTTCATGGCCGGGAAGGAACTTTGAGTGGTGCGAGAGTCAGGGAGTCAGAGAGAGAGAGAGAGTCTGGAGAGACTTGTCTGATTTGAGAGAGAGAGAGAGAGAGAGAGAGAAACTCATTAATATTCACAGTGCTGTGTGTGTGTGTGTGTGTGTGTGTGTGTGTGTGTGTGTGTGTGTGTGTGTGTCTTGTATGTATTCATGTCTTAGTTTAATTATGAATGTCTGCCTGCTTGATTGAATGTGAGTGTGCGTGTGAGAATGTGTGTGTGTGTGTGTGTGTGTGTGTGTGTGTGTGTGTGTGTGTGTGTGTGTGTGTTTCATATATACAAAAGTGCCCAGCATACAAAATAAATGGAGAATAAATAGGCCTACCTTATTTTCACGATTCTCTCTCTCTCTCTCTCTCTCTCTCTCTCTCTCCTCCTCCTCTTCCTCTTCCTTCCTCCTCCTCCTCCTCTTCCTTCTCCTCTTCCTCCTCCTCTTCCTCCTCCTCCTCCTCCTCCTCCTCTTCCTCTTCCTCTTCCTCTTCCTCTTCCTCCTCCTCCTCCTCCTCCTCCTCCTCCTCATCCTCTTCCTCCACCTCCACCTCCTCCTCCTCATCCTCCTCCTCCTCTTCCTCTTCCTCCTCCTCTTCCTCCTCCTCCTCCTCTTCCTCCTCCTCTTCCTCCTCCTCCTCTTCCTCCTCCTCCTCTTCCTCCTCCTCCTCTTCCTCCTCCTCCTCTTCCTCCTCCTCCTCTTCCTCCTCCTCCTCTTCCTCCTCCTCTTCCTCTTCCTCTTCCTCCTCCTCCTCCTCCTCCTCCTCCTCCTCCTCCTCCTCCTCCTCCTCCTCCTCTTCCTCCTCCTCCTCCTCCTCCTCCTCTTCCTCATCCTCCTCCTCCTCTTCCTCATCCTCCTCCTCCTCTTCTTTTTCTTGTGCCTTGCTTACTCAGTACCTCCGAGGATTGATACCATCGGGGAAAGAAAAAAATGGAGGGAAAAAAAAAGAGAAGGATCAGAAGAGGGAGAGATGGGAGTGAGAAAAAATAAAAATATAGAAAAAAGAAAGAAAATAGGGAGAAAAGGGGAGAGGGATTAGTGAAGGGAGAGATAAATGTGGGAGAGAAAGAAAAAAATAATTAAGAAAAAAAGATAGGTAGAGAAAAATAGGGAAAAAAGGGAGGGGGATCAGAGGAGGGAGGGATAGGCGTGAGAAAAAAGAAAGGACAAAAGAAAGCAAAGAAAAAAATGATACAGAAACAGACAGACAGACACACACGTTTTCAAAGCCAAGCGGATCTTCTACAACGCTGTGATTTTACGCCACAACACGATTCTTACACGTAGTTTATCATGGTGTGAAATTACAGATCCCAATAGTCTTCGCTTCCACAAACCTTGCCATGACTGACCATTAGCGGAGAGTACTGCGGTCAATGTTAGCTCCTTGCGGTGGCCCAGACGTGAACACAAGAAGCCACACCCCTTTCTTCGTCTTCTTCTTCTTCTTGGGGCCTTCTTAGTCAGTACCTCCGGGGATTGTTGCAAAATACCGCCGGAAAAAGAAAAAAATAAAGGAGGGGAGAAAAAAAGAGAAGGATCAGCAGAGGGAGAGATGGGAGTGAGAAAAAAAAGATGAGAGAGAGAGAGAGAGAGAGAGAGAGAGAGAGAGAGAGAGAGAGAGAGAGAGAGAGAGAGAATACAATTACAAAACACACCGCTTTTACTTTCTTTCTCCTTCTCAGAAAAAAAAATAAAGGGGAGAGGAATTAGGTAAGGGAAAGAAAGAGTTGAGAGTTGCAGCGTGTGGTCTCAGGGTGCAGGCAGTGTCCTGTTCTACACTTACTACCTGTAGCCTGCCTGTTGCCTGCTGCTCGGCCCATGTCTGTTTGTGGCGCAGGCAAGTGATTTATTGTGGCGCCATTCTTGTTTGTCTTATGCTGTACCTCTGAGCTCCACTTGATCCTATTGAGAGAGTTTCACTGAAGTATGGGTTGATAGGCGGTCACCAGGACAGCACGTGGGTAGTCTTCGGGCACTGGGCGGTGACTGAACATTGTCATCTTGTAACGCGACCGGGATGTGAGATTTGCTTTTGTTGATAATGCATTGGTCGTATTAAACCTTCACCTGTTTATTTTCCCATGATAGTATTTGCTAGGTACTGAAAATTATATAGGACCGGTTTCCAGATAACTTTATGGGACGTATTCTTAAACATTTAGGCGCCCAAGCACACATATTTGACAAGGCTTTCGTAGGAGTTTTGGGCATTTCCAGGGGTAGTTTTATGACCCTGGTGGTAGTTTGACACTTTCTCTGTACCATGAATGTAAAGAATCACTCATGAAAACCCGATTAATCTCCTTTTTGGCCTTTGCAACTAGTTGATGTGAGTCGAAAGTGACTGAGAATACGTGTTAAACATTTCGTCGCCCGAGCACATATATTTGACAAGATTTTCGTAGGAGTTTTGGGCATTTCCAGGGGTAGTTTTATGACCCTGGTGGTAGCTTGACACTTTTTCTGTACCGTGAACGTAAAGAATCACTCGTTAAAACCCGATTAATCTCTTTTTCGACCTTGGGAAATAGTTGATGTGGAAGGCCGGAGCGTCAAAAATACCGACCTTTGGGTAATCCTGCACGGGTAGCTGTTTCCTGTACTGATGCCGCCATTATCGTCATTGTAATTAGTGTTGATACCATTATCGTCATTGACTTCCCCTAATTAGCTAATGCGGTGGACTTAATTAATCGGAATAATATCATCCCTCTATCGCCATCAAAATACATTAGTGATTAAAAAGTGTTTGAGCTTTTTATCTATATAATTAATTTTCTTTTCCTTTTTCATTTTTTTCTCTTTATTTAACAATGCTTTCCTTCAACCTTGTTTCCTTCTTTTTATTTTTTCACTCGCAAGACTTATCGCTATAACCTTATTTTTACCATTCAATTTATACACCTTCATCCATCTCTCTCTCTCTCTCTCTCTCTCTCTCTCTCTCTCTCTCTCTCTCTCTCTCTCTCTCTCTCTCTCTCTCTCTCTCTCTCTCTCTCTCTCTCTCTCTCTCTCTCTCTCTCTCTCTCTCTCTCTCTCTCTCTCTCTCTCTCTCTCTCTCTCTCTCTCTCTCTCTCTCTCTCTCTCTCTCTCTCTCTCTCTCTCTCTCTCTCTCTCTCTCTCTCTCTCACACACACACACACACACACACACACACACACACGAACACTCCCGGAAATCAGACAAAGAGAAACCGAAGCATAAAAATTTAACTCAAAAAGAAAGAAAAGAAAAACGGATAGAGATGAAGCCATAAAGTTTACCATGACGAATCGACGCGCCTGTTAAAGAGATAAGCGGAGGGAGAGATAAGGCAGGAGACGGACGCGGAAGGGAACGGATACAGGAGGAAAAGTGTTATCTAGGTGTCGAAGGGAAGACCAATGATAAATGTACAGAGAAGTAAATGAAGAAAAGGATAAAAATGTAACAGAAGAGAGAGGTTGACAGATAGACAGACAGAAAGACAGATAAATAGATAGATAGATAGGGAGAGAGAGACAGAGAGGAAAAGGAAAAAGAATTGGAAAATAATTAAGAAGACGGAGAAGGAAATGAGATAGAAAAGGAAAAAGAAAAAGAAAAAAGATGAGTCAGAAAATGAGAGAGAGAAACAGAGAGCCAGACAGAGAGAGAGAGACATAAAGGAAGTGCAAAAATACTACCAGCTTTAAAAGAAAAGGAGCAGCAGAATGAAGGAGGAAGAAGAGGAGGAAGAAGAGGAGAAAAAAAAAGGAGGAAGAAGAGGAGAAAAAAAAGGAGGAAGAGGAAGAGGAAGGAGCAGGAGGAGAAGGAAAAGTTGAAGATGGGTGAGGAAGAGGAAGAAGAGGAGCACCAGAGGAAAGAAGAAGGAAAAGGACGAGGACGAGGAGGAGAGGGGTAGAGGCACCGTGTACCCGCCGAGGCCCGTAAGACAACACAAGACAAGCACCGGCAAGGACACGGCGGCCCGGAGAGGCAGTCGGCAAGGCGTGACGAGGGGAAGGAATATATTTACTGGACTGGACAGCGCCAGTAACCAGAGGAACAGCACCGAGTACCTTCAGTCTGGGATACGTGGACACATCTCTTCTGCCTAACGTAGCATTGTTAACTTGAGATTAAAGTATTCCCAGACGCAGAAACCTTGTCTAAGTATCACTAGGCTCATAAAACTACCCGTGGGAATACTATCACAACCTCAATACTTATCAATAGACTTTCAGAGTGTGGGATACGTGGACATTAGAGGCAGGCGGCAAGGCGTGACGAGGGGAAGGAATATATTTACTGGACTGGACAGCGCCAGTAACCAGAGGAACAGCACCGAGTACCTTCAGTCTGGGATACGTGGACACATCTCTTCTGCCTAACGTAGCATTGTTAACTTGAGATTAAAGTATTCCCAGACGCAGAAACCTTGTCTAAGTATCACTAGGCTCATAAAACTACCCGTGGGAATACTATCACAACCTCAATACTTATGAATAGACTTTCAGAGTGTGGGATACGTGGACATTTACCTCTTCTGCCTAAAGTATCATTGTTTACTTGAGATTAAAGTATTCCCAGACGCAGAAACCTTGTCTGAGTATCACTAAGCTCATAAAACTACCCATGGGAATACTATCACAATCTCTATAGACTTGTCAATATATACCTTCAGGGTGTGGCATACGTGGACCTTTGCCTCTTCTGCCTTATGTATCATTCTTTACTTGAGATTAAAGTATTCCCAGACGCAGAAACCTTGTCAAAGTCTCACTAGGCTCATAAAACTACCCACCTCTTCTCTCGTACTTCTCTCGTAACTGACGGCTCTTTCGGCCACCTCTTCGGATTCTTTACAGGAGCAGCGAGTAGCGGACTTTTTTTTATTATTGTTGTTTACTTTTTTTGTGCCCTTGTGCTGTCTCCTTTGCTGTAAAAAAATCAATGGGAATACTATCACAGCCTCAATAGACTGGTCAATATATACCTTCAGAGTGTGGGATACGTGGACATTTGGGTCAAGTTCTTATACATATCAGGCTCCCATTACGACTATTTCCCAAAGCCTCAGACAAGATTAACCGGGATTTCTTGGGTGGTTTTTCCAGTTCTAGATGCAGACGTCGTGTAAAACTATCACCAGGGTCACAAAACAGTCTGTGAATAACAAGGTGAGGGGAGAGGAAAGACAGCCAGGTCCATATTCTTAAACGTGTCGGGCTCCCATTACAACACTTCCCCAAGACCACAGACAAGATTAGCCGTATTCTCATGATTGTCTTCTCAAGTTCATGGTACAGATGCTTCGTCAGACTACCACAAGGGTCAAAACACCCCTGGAAATTACCACAACCCCTACGAAAGCCTTGTCAATTGTGTGTGCTTGGACGCCGAAATGTTGAGGAAAATGGGCTTCACAGTCTAAGATCGAAGAGCGTCACCAAAGCAGTTACCCCTCGGCCTTCCTGTGCCCCGCCCTTCCCACGTTCATCTGTGCCTTCTCTGGGCCACATCACCCCTACAACACGCCGCGCGGCACATACTACACGCGTCATTACTCTGTTCACCTTATATGTTCGTCACTCATTCCCCTATTCTTAATCCTCTCGGTCCCCAGGCACACAACTTTGGCAAGGCTTTCGTAGAGTTGCAAGCATTTTGAGGGGTAGTTTTATGATCCTGGTGGTAGTTTGACCCTGCTTCTGTACCATGAACCTAAGAAACACACATTTGACAAGGCTTTCGTAGAGTTGCAAGCATTTTGAGGGGTAGTTTTATGATCCTGGTGGTAGTTTGACCCTGCTTCTGTACCATGAACCTAAGAAACACACATTTGACAAGGCTTTCGTAGAGCTGCAAGCATTTTCATGGGTAGTTTTATGACCCTGGTGGTAGTTTGACCTTTCTTCTGTACCATGAACCTAAGACACACACATTTGACAAGGTTTTCGTAGAGCTGCAAGCATTTTCAGTGGTAGTTTTATGATCCTGGTGGCAGTTTCACCCTGCTTCTGTACCATGAACCTAAGAAACACATTTGACAAGGTTTTCGTAGAGTTCCAAGCATTTTCAGGGGTAGTTTTATGACCCTGGTGGTAGTTTGACCCTGCCTCTGTACCATGAACCTAAGAAACACACATTTGAGTTGCAAGCATTTTCAGGTAGTTTAGCATTTTCAGGGTAGTTTGTGAGTTTGACTCTTCTTCTGTACCATGAACCTAAGAAAACACTCAAGAGAACCCAATTGATCCCCTTTTCGGACTTTGGAAATAGTTGATGTGAGAAGCGGAAGCGTCTGAGAATATCGGCCTCCGTTTCTCTTCACGGCCTCATCACACTCTCTTCCTCTACCTTCGACGATCCGCCAGCATCGCCGCGGAGCACAAACTACGCACGTCATGAATCTGCTCACCTTTTAATATCCATCGCTCAGACCCAGACGCCTCCCGCTGCTGAGAACGCGACGACACGAACGAGCGCACATCCATTAAGGCGCCGGACGGGGATATTAAGCAAATGAGGAAAGAAAACCATTCCTGAGTGATAAAAGAGATGATGTCCGGCCGTGACGCATTACCAAGTCAGCAGCATGGACTGTTAACGGACTCCCAGCATCCCTTGTGAGTGTGTGTGTTAGCGGGAACCCGGAAGCGGCGGGTCAACACTTCGCCTCACTGCTCAGTATTACAAACCATTTAGGCATTAGCGATCAGAGAAGTCCATTGTGACACGCTGCCCACCGCTGATGCCGACGGCCCAAAGAGTGCAGAAAAGTGAAAGAAAGGAAAGTGAAGTGTGGAAAGTATAACAAATTAGAACCCACTGCGAATACGTAACTCCTCCCGATCATCTTTATATCAAATTAATGTGAACTTATGAGGATTAGTAACGTTCCTGTGGTTTTAGTGGTTAATACACACTGATTGGAAGAGTAAGCAATATTAGATGCTTGTATGAATATTTTTTTGTGTGTGTACTCATTACAGTTTGTACTTATTATAACACAATGCATCCCGCCCATCCCCCCCTCCCCCACATACACAAAAGATTATCATTAACTTTTCTCATTTATCAGTTAAAAAAAAATCCCTTCCAGCGATGACCCTCTGTCAACCTGGATACCTAGTTATGTTCTCCTCGGTTCAAACAACTTACAGGATCCATGACCACGTACACTACACGTCTACCTCCCTGCCAAACACACAACGGAACAGGCTGCAGAGAAACGAAGAACAAACGGAACACGGAACACTTCTTGACATTGCTCCATTCAACAACGATACTAATAAAAAAGTGACAAATCCTACACAAGAAATGATTTAAGTCTTTGGTATTTGGAGCTCAGAAACTCGTGACGCCAAACTGTGGAACTGCATCAAAGAAAATCACCCTGACGGAGGCAATACAGTCGAGGTGTGACGAGCCTGGCGGTGGCGGCGCGGCGGGCGTGTAAGGGGACCACTCGCAGTGTCCCGAGAGAGGAGGAGGGATGGGAGGAGGAAGGAGTCCTCGGCGTTTTATTTACCGAAGGCAGGCCGGTGAAAAGTGTGATGGGAGGGAGGGGGAAGTCTGCTGCAGGAGGAGGCGATGGCGGCGGTGGCAGGTGATTAATAAAGGACGTGAAGGACAGCTCGGCCCTCCCTCCCTTGGGCCGCGGCAGTCACCAGGCGAGGAGTGGCGCTGACGGCCGCCCTCTGATGAACCAGTGGGCGAGACGGTCTTAATCCTATTGCCTTGAGTGAGTGTTGTCGGCGGTAAGATTGATCCAGCCAACCTCAAATGAACCAACAGCGTAAGTCATTTTATTGGCGAGTGAGTGATTTGTCGGCGGTAAGATTAACCCAACCAGCCTCTGATGAACCAGTGGCCTAAACGGGTCTTAATCTTACTGTTGCCTTAAGTGGTTGCTTTGTCGACGATAAAGTTAAAGGTCGTATTTTAAAACATTTCGTCGCCCAAGTTCACATATTTGGCAAGGCTTTCCTATGAGTTTAGGGAATTTCCTGTAGTAATTTTATGACCCTGGTGGTAGTTTGGCCCTTCTTCAGTAGCGTGAACCTAAAAAAACACTCATTAGAACCCGACTGATCCCCTCTTTGATCTTTATAAATAGTTGATGTGAGAAGCCAAAGCGTCTTACAATACCGACCTAAGTTGCAGGTTCATGAGATGGAGGTTGACTGCATTAACCTTACTCAAGCCAATATGATGACTTACGGGGGTCACTGGTTCATCAGAGGCCGGTTGGATTAATCTCAGCGCCTACAAAACATCCATCCAACGCAATAAAAAGATATGGACTAAGTTTATCCTACTGGTTCATCAGAGACCAGTTGGACCGTGGGAAGGGCGGGGAAGAGGAAGGCCGAGGGGTAATTGCTTTGATGACGCCCTTCGATCATAGACTGTAAAGCCCATATTCCTCAACGTTTCGGCGTCCAAGCACACACAATTGACAAGGCTTTCGTAGGAGTTGTGGGCATTTCCAGGGGTGGTTTTGACCCTGGTGGTAGTCTGACAAAACATCCACCCAAGGCAATAAAAGATCTGGACTAAAGTTATCCTACTGGTTCATCACAGGCTGGCTGGGCTAACTTCAAAGGGTCTAAATCCTCTTGCCTTTGAGTGAGTGCTTTGTCGGCGTTAAGATCAATCAGCCAACCTTCCTCTGATGAACCAGCACCTTGAACGGGTCCCAATACCCACTGCCACTAACTACTTGAAGGGTCGGTGTTTGGATGGGTGACCTCTCTTTCGGACACTCCTCTTAACTCTCTTTATAGGAGCACTGATTTAAGGGCTTTTTTTTCACTATTTTTTTTTTTTTTTTGCCCACTAACAGTTTTCTTTGCTGTAAAAAAAATACAATATTATCTCTGTTACATCACGGCCCTGAGTGTGTTTTACTGCACGCGTGATTAATTCTCTTTTATCATCAATACCTGGATCTCCTGTCGACAGTACAAGTCAGCCATCCCAGCAGCCAACATGTTCTAACCTAAGATGATCCTATTTTTCACTATCATCTCGTTTTTGTCTCCTTCCTGTTTTTCTTTCCCATTCCTACTTTTCATTTCTCGTTTCACTTTCCTTCACTTCCTATTCTCCCTTTCTCAGTTCCTCTCTCTCTTCTTGCTCTTCCCTGTCACATCTCTAATAAAGCAATGACATGTGTCCTGTGCTAGCATGAGTAAGTCAGCCATTCCAGTACCCTCATCGTATCCTAATCTTCCTATCGCGCTGAAAATTAAGCAGTGATGGGAGTGCAAATTTCAGGCTCGAATCCTATTTAGTACCCGATAATTACGGGAGTGATAATCATTGCACCGCGCGGGGGAGGGAGGAGGAAGCAAGACCTGGCGAGGTTCAGTCAAGGCGAGGCAACAACAGCGAGCAGGGAGGCAGGAATCGGCGTCAGAGTGGTATTAGGGAGTGTTGTGTAGCTAATCTGTACGCAGTGTGCCAGTCAGTCCGCACGTAAGAATAAAAATATACTGTATACTGGGTAGAGGTGTAAAGAGTTTGAAATATTAGTAAAGTGTATAAGAAGAAAACATTATTCGAACGATATTTCAAGTTTTCTGTGTTGTTGTTGTTGTTGTTGTTGTTGATGATGGTTTACGAGTATTAGCTGTATTGTTGTTTTTATTTTTATTTTTGTTTTCGAACGAGTATAAACTGTGGTGGGGGTTTGTTTTGCTTTCCTTTCGAATATAAACTCTCTCTCTCTCTCTCTCTCTCTCTCTCTCTCTCTCTCTCTCTCTCTCTCTCTCTCTCTCTCTCTCTCTCTCTCTCTCTCTCTCTCTCTCTCTCTCTCTCTCTCTCTCTCTCTCTCTCTCTCTCTCTCTCTCTCTCTCTCTCTCTCTCTCTCTCCTCTCTCTCTCTCTCTTCCTTCCTTCTCCTCTCTTCTCTTCCCTTCCTTGCCCTTCCCTTCCCTTCTTTTTCTTTCCCTTCCCTTCTCCTCTCTTCCCTTCCCTTCCCTTCCTTTTCCTTCCCTTTCCTTTCCTTTCCTTTCCTTTCCTTTCCCTCCCATCCCTTCTCTTCCCTTTCTTTTTACAACCTCACTGTTCGTCTTTCCCCATCTTATATAATTCTTTCTCTCTCCTCCTCCTCCTCCTCCTCTCTGCTTCTAATCCCCTCTCTTCCCTTCCCTTCGTCCCTTCCTTTTACAACGTCACCTGTCTGTCTCTTCACTGTCTGCCTGTTCCCTCTTTACTATATATCCTTGTCCTCTCCTGCTCGTCTTTTCTGATAGTTTTATTTTTCCTACTCCTCTCCCTCCCCCTCTCCCCTCCTCTTCCCCTTCGCTAGTTTCCTTCCCTCTTTTAATACGACCTATCCACTGCTATTTACTTTTCTCCTCCTCTTCCTCATATTCATCTTTTCTTCCTCCTCCTTGCTATCGTTCCCTCTCTCCTCCTCCTCCTGCTCTTGCTTCGCCTCCCTTTCTACGTCCTATCTACACCTGGTTCCATCGCTTGACCATCAATACCTTCCTGTTCTTGTCTCCTCTGTCCTAGCTTGACCCCAACTCACCCCACCTCAACCAACCCACCTGTCACCTGCCTGCCACACCCGCTCAGCTAACACATGGGGCAGCGCCACCACCGCCTCGCCTCACCGCCTGTCATTCGCGAGCAACGTTGAGGCCGAGGAAGTACTAGGTGGTGTTAGGGGGAAGGGGAGGGAGCGAGGGTGAGGGTGAGGGCTTGCCTTAATTTTGCTTGCTCGCTCGCTGGTGGGTGTTGTGTTCTTGTGTTTTATTGTGTCTTGGTTTGGTTTGGTTAGGCTGACACGCCCCCCCCCTTCCCCCCCCCCACACACATACACAAAATTAATGAAATACATAAATAAATACTCAGTGTAAACTACTCACTATTCCTATTATTATCTTTATATTGTGAAAATCATTCCTACTGCCAAAATTGTCTGTATACATATGTAATATTAATCTTATCATCCAAAATTTATGTATATTTCCAGCTTTGTTTGCAATTTTCACCTAATTAACAGTTTTAGCATTATCATTATCATTGTTCTTATTATTGTTGTTATTATTATTACAGACGCTCTCTCTCTCTCTCTCTCTCTCTCTCTCTCACACACACACACACACACACACACACACACACACTGCTTCACCTGTATTGGCTCATCAGTCCGTGACAAAATGCGGCCAAATTGATCCTAAAAAATACAAAAAATGCTGAAACATCCTGTGCCAGAAAGTGTGTGTGTGTGTGTGTGTGTGTGTGTGTGTGTGTGTGTGTGTGTGTGTGTGTGTGTGTGTGTGTTTGTGTGTTGTCAGACTCTTCCGCCTCTCACATCAATTATTTCCAAAGGCCGACAAGGAGGTCAATCGGGTCCTCATGAGTGTGTTTGTCACGTTCATGGTACAGAAACTACGTCAAACTACAACCAAGGTCTCTCTCTCTCTCTCTCTCTCATTCAGCCCTTCCTATTCCTTCCTTTCTTATATACTTCCTTCTTCTCTGCTCACTCTTTCTTTCCTTCTCCGCAACTCTCTTTCTCTCCATCTCTCCTTCGTAATCTCTCTTTTTCTCTATTCCTATTCTTCCCTTGCTTATATACTTTCTCCTCATCGTCTCACATTTCCTTCCCTCCTCTTCCTCTTTATCTCTCTTTCAATCTTTTTCCTTTCACTTTTTTCTCTTCCTATTCCTCCCTTTCTTATATACTTTCTCCTCATCGTCTCACTTTTCCTTTCCTTCTCTATCCTTCACCTCTCTTTCAATCTTTCTCCTTTCACTCTTTTTCTCTTCCAATGTCTCCCTTTCGTATTCCTCGTTCTCAGTGTTTCTTTCCACTCTATCTCTTTCCCTCTAATTCTCTTTTCCCTCTAATCCTCCCCTCGTTTCTTTTCCTCCCTCCATCTTTCTCTCTTTAAAAATCGTACTGCTTCTACCCTCCTTTAATTTCCTCCTTTAATCTTTCCCTTCCTAAGAACACGACTTTTTCAGTGAGTGTCGGAAGTCTGGGCGTGAACACTTCCGAAGGACTAAAACATGTATTCTCTTTTTAATCGTACTCTTTTCACCATCACCTTGCCCTGCTACGCTCCCTTCTAACCTGTCTTTCCCTCAGTGCATCCTCCCCCCTCTAAGAGTACGACCTTTTCAGCGAGTGTCGGGCCGTGCAGTGTGTGGGCGTAACACTCTGAGGGACTAGAGTGGAGCCTCGTACACCTGCTGAGTGGCCGCCGCCCAGATGACACTTTCTTATCGCCCTCATCAGCCCGCGCCTCCGAGATCGATGAAACGAGGGGAAAAAATGAAGGTGAGGGAGAGAAGGAGAGAGACAAAGGCGTAACACCGACGGGGCCAACGGGACACACACACACACACACACACACACACACACACACACGGATATACATTATGAACTGGACAAAAGACAGGAAGTACTAAAGGAAACAAAAAGTAGGGAAAGAAGAAGGAAAGGAAGGAAAGAAGGAAGGAAGGAAGGAAGGAAGATATTTTGAAAGGGACCTGGGTAGAAATAAATGAAGGAAAAAAAGAAAGAAAGAAAGGGAGGAGAAAAAGAAAAGGGAAGGAGTGAGAAAGGAAAGGAAAATGGAAAGAAACTAAGAAGGGAAGTTTTTGGAAAGGGAGGTGAGGGAGGGAAAGAAAGGAGGAAAAACGAGAGAAGGAATGAATGAAGAAATAACATGAGGAAAGAAAGAAGGAAGGAAAGGAAAGGGGAAAGAAATCATGGAAGGAAGTAGTAGTAGTAATAGTAGTAGTAGTAATAGTAGTAATAGTAGTAGTAGTAGTATAGTTGTACTAGTAGTAGTAGTAGTAGTATAGTTGTACTAGTAGTAGTAGTAGTAGTAGTAGTAGTAGTAGTAGTAGTAGTAGGCAGCCAAGCAGTCAGGCAGGGGAACAGAAGAGAGCAGAAGCAGTAGCAGGAGCAGGAGCAGGAAGGAGCAGGCAGAGAGGGAGGTCAGCCTTACTAATGAATGGTAATAATGCGAAAAAAAGGGAAGAAAAGAAGGAAAAAAAGTCGCACCAAAAGAATTTCACAAGAACGCAACACGGCGAGTCTAAATGAGAAGGAAATGAAGTTTAAAGAAAAGTAAACAGGCTTAGAAAAATACTACATTAACACACACACACACACACACACACACACACACACACACACACACACACACACACGCAAGGAGGATTGATGAAAGAAAAAAAAGAAATAGAAAGACTAAAATAAAAAAGCAGACATCACGAAAGACAAAAGGAGAGAGAGAGAGAGAGAGAGAGAGAGAGAGAGAGAGAGACGTAGACACAAAATAAAGCTAAATCATAGGGAATAGTTGACGTGAGTGAGCACGGAAGCGTCTGAGGCTAGCGCCCTATGTAAGTCCATCGCTGTGATATCTGAGCCTCGGGGTGATTAGCGCGCCTTAAACGCCCCGGGAGGCAGGGCGGCAAGGAACGTCCGGATTACCTCGGCTCTCCTCGCCCTTGGTCCCTCTGTGAATGGTTCGCTTCATCAGGCCACACGCACGGGAGGCGGAGCAGCTGTGTGAGTACCTGTCTGCAGCGGCTATATGGGATAGGATGGGCCATGTTACGAAAGGTTAAGACAGGTTAGGTAAGGCTAGATTAGGTTAGGTAATAAGAACATAAGAACGCAGGAGTCTACAAGAGGCCGGTAGGCCTGTACGAGGCAGCTCCTTTGACCCTAAGCTCCCGTGTATCTAACCCCACCTAATATCGCTGTCCATGAATTTATCTAGTCTATTTTTGAATGTGACAATTGTATTGGCACTCACCACATGACTGCTAAGCCCATTCCACTCATCCACCACCCTGTTAGTAAACCAATTTTTGCCTATGTCCCTGTTGAATCTGAATTTATCCAGTTTAAACCCATTACTTCGTGTCCTACCCGGTTCTCTTACCAACAAAACCTTATGAATGTCTCCCTTATTAAAGCCCTTCATCCATTTATAAACCTCGATCATGTCTCCACGCACCCTTCGCCTTTCTAGAGAATGCAAGTTTAACTGTTTGAGTCTTTCCTCGTATGGCAAGTTTCTCAACCCCTGAATCATCTTAGTCATCATCCTCTGCACCTATTCTAACATTTTGATATCCATTCTATAGTAAGGTGACCAGAACTGAACCGCATAGTCAAGATGAGGTCTAACTAATGCTAAATATAGTTTGAGGAAGACTTCGGGGCTTCTGTTGCTTACGCTCCTTGAAATAAATCCCAGTACCCTATTAGCTCGATTTCTAGCTTGAATGCATTGTGCCCTTGGACGGAGACCAGAGCTCACTAAGACCCCTAAATCCCTCTCGCACCCAGACCTGCTTATGAGAAGGAAGGGTAGTAAAGAGTATATATAATATTAAAGTGTATAAGAAAGAGTATAATATATGATAAATAGCAAAAGAAAGAGTTTAGTAAAGAGTAAAGGTTGTGAAGTGTGAGTTAGTAATCATATGTGAGTGTCAGAAGGAAAGAAAGAAAAGTAATCTCTCTCTCTCTCTCTTTTTTCTTTCTTTATTTTTACATCTTACATATTGTAAATGGGTACATATATGTCGATGAGCGGGCAACGGCCCGCCGCTGGGGTCTCTCTCTCTCTCTCTCTCTCTCTCTCTCTCTCTCTCTCTCTCTCTCTCTCTCTCTCTCTCTCTCTCTCTCTCTCTCTCCCCCCCCCCCCCTCATGTTGTTATTGACGTTATTGAATTCACCTCCCGGGCCCAGACGAGGAGACAAACACTTACTAGACGTAAATACATCTTGAGTGACGGGGTTCGTTGCTTCCTCCTTCAGAGCACAACGCAAGGAACTTCTCATAAGGACTCGCACCTCACAAGCCCTCACACACACATGCCAATACACTCAAGCCCGTTTTAAGCGCCTCGCCGCCTCAGTTCGCCTGTTTGAAAAGCCCCTCGTAAAAGTTTCCTGGTTTTCATATACTGTTTTGGGATCCCAGTGATAGTTTTAGACGGCTTCTGCTCCTTGAACGGGTTTACACACCCACATTTGTTAAGGCTTTCGTAGAGGTTGTGTTGGTATTTCCATGGGTAGTGTTATGAGTCTAGAGTTAGTGGCTTCTGCACCGTGAGTCTCTCTCTCACACACACACACACACACACACACACACACACACACACACACACACACACACACACACACACACACACACACATAGGAAGGTAGATAGATAGATGGATAGATGATTGACCGCAAAACAAAATATAGCACACACACACACAAAAAATATATATAGTTGATTTAAAAACACAAAACAAAACACACACGCACACATACGTCCCCCTCTCATCCCCACACACGCACACACTAACACACACACACGTCATTGCTAAGGAGGCACGCAACACTCCCGTATCCCGCCTCACACTGCTCCTCTGGGCTAATACACTGCTTCACCTTAAGCCCGAGTC
Organism: Eriocheir sinensis; assembly: GCF_024679095.1. NCBI lineage: Eukaryota > Metazoa > Arthropoda > Malacostraca > Decapoda > Varunidae > Eriocheir > Eriocheir sinensis. The sequence goes on from NW_026112164.1 coordinate 427,397, forward strand.
ACACATTCACGACAATGACTCCCGGCGCTCTCCCGACTCAGACCACGCCTCCCACCGTCGGGCCGCACGCCGACAGTTTTGGACATTTTCAAAACAATCGGGGCCCTCCCCGATATCTGTCACCCGTCGCGAATAAGCTACGGTCTTCGGATGTCCATCTCAACGACGTCGTAACAACGTCGTTTCGACATCGGCTATGATCGGCACTCAAGGGGATGGACTTACGATGGTCGTTACGTACGTCTGGCAGCGCGACATTCCAAAACTGGCAGCGCGTGGTCTGATGTCGGGAGGGCGCCGGGAGTCATTGTCGTGAATGTGTGACTGGGGCATTACGTGGCTCACCCCGTCACGAGAGGCCGCAGACAGCACGCCAGCCTGCCAGCCCCGACCCACTCCCTCATCTACTGTTTTTTCCTGTCTTTGTTTGAGTTTCTGTTCTTCCTAGTAGTTCCTGTTCTTCCCTGTCCTTGCTTTAGTTCATGTTCTTGTAGACTCTCCCTCCCTGCAGACAACACGTCACTCAGCAACCAGCCAGCGCCTACCATTTACCTCGCCCCGACTTGACTCGCCTCATCCCACTCCATATACTTAACCTACCTTTACCTCCCCGACCCCTTGCGCCCTTATCTCGTTAGTCTAGAGGAAGAATTATGGTGACCTCCTGCCGCTCTGTCCCTGTGCGTCTGGCTGTGTGTCTGTGTCAGTGTGTTGGTTACTTACAGTCAGTTACTTATTTATTGTGTGTGTGTGTGTGTGTGTGTGTGTGTGTGTGTGTGTGTGTCTTGATTGCCCAGCGTGATTTGTATATATTTATTTATTTTTCACGTTGGCTGGGGTAGTGCCTGGTGGATCCGGCTCAGCCCGTTATGGCGCAGGCAAGTGTTTATAGTGGCGCCCTCTTGCTTGCCTCATTCTGCTCCCCGGAGCTCATCTCTGATCCTCTTATTGAGAGAGAATCTAGAGTACGGGTTGGCAAGTGGTCTTCAGGACAGCATGTGGGCAGTCCTCGGCCACGCGGCGGTGACTGAGAGTTCCAAGCTGTGGCGGCGTGCGGGACGCGTACCCACGTCCTCCTGGACGCCGTGCCCGCACGCTAACCACTCAGCCACCGCCTCTCCATAAACTATTTAAATTATATTATTTATTATTATTATAGATTATTTAAATTATTTTCTTTACTCTTTATTAATTGTTTTCTCCTCTTTTGCAGGTAAGAAAGATGGAGATGAACGCGGAAGATATGGAAGAAATTGAAGGTATGGTAAAGGTTGAATCTCTCTCTCTCTCTCTCTCTCTCTCTCTCTCTCTCTCTCTCTCTCTCTCTCTCTCTCTCTCTCTCTCTCTCTCTCTCTCTCTCTCTCTCTCTCTCTCTCTCTCTCCCCATACACCAAGCTCGCTCGCGCATGTCATCACCAGCATATTTTCGCCGCCTCCAGGAAGTGTAATCGGCTCTCCATTCCTGTCTCTTCCTCGGCCACTTTTCTTCCTTTTCTTTGTGTTCGTTCCTTTTCTTCTCTTTTTTTTTTGCATGTCCCTTTTCTTCCCCCTTGTTGTAATGGCTCCTTTTCTTCCTTCTTGCATTGGTTCTTTTTCTCCTTTTCTTGTTCTTGCATTTGTCCTTTTCCTCCTTTTCCTGTTGCTGCAGATTCCGTCTTTTTTCTCCTCTTCTTGCATCATCATTTATCATCCTTTTCTTGTGGCTGTATTTGTTCCTTTCCTCCTTTCCTCTCCGTCCCTTTCTTTGCTCTCCTTGTCTTCTTGTTCCATTAGTGTTCATGTTCAGCTTGTCGGTAACTTCATCAGCCATAATAAACACAACGTACAATAACAACAATGGATGACAACCTCCGGGCATTACACTTGTTGCATGTGTCCTTGTTTTCCTTTTCCTTGTCTTATTTCCCTTTCTTCTTGGTCTTCTTTCTTTACTGCATTTACTCGTCTCTGTATTAGCCTCCTTTCCTGTCTTGTCTTTGCTTTAGTTCCTGTTTTTTTATATTCTCTCAGTACCTTTTCTTCTGTCTCTTTACATCAGTTCCTGTAATTCCAAGATCGGTATTAGAAGACCTTTTCGCTTCCCACATCAACCATTTCCAAAGGTCAAAGAGGGGATCAGTCGGGTTCTAATGAGTGTTTCCTTAGGTTCATGGTACGGAAGAAGGGTCAGACTACAACCAGGATCATAAAACTACTCCTGGAAATGCCCAAAACTCTCTACGAAAGCCTTGTCAGATATTTGTGCTTGTTCGACGAAATGTTTAGTAATGCGGCCGCGAGTCTCTCTCGCACGTGTTTCTTTACGGGGGAGGCGAGAAGACGCTTGGGAAGGTCATGTCACACTGGTCTGGCTTCTGTGTGTGTGTGTGTGTGTGTGTGTGTGTGTGTGTGTGAGGGAAAATATATACCATTACTGATGATAAATTTAAAAAGAAAAAAGAATATTGATAGTTGTCAGTTGCTACACCATTTTCAGTACTATACGAAGGGAGAGAGAGAGAGAGAGAGAGAGAGAGAGAGAGAGAGAGAGAGAGAGAGAGAGCGCCCTGCGCCTTCCAGTGGTTGTCACTGACGCCTCTCTCCCTCCGTTTGCTCCTACTTGCATTTCTTTTTCTCTTCCTCTAGTTATTATCTTATATTTTTCTTAGTTTTTTCTTAGTTTTTTACTTTTACAGTTTATTGTTTTTTATATCTCCATTATTTTTTGTTTTATATATTTATTTTTTACTTTTTTATTTTTAGTGTTTATAGTTTTAGTGTTTTTTGTTAGTTTTAGTTTTAAGAGGTCTTAGTTTTTTCGCTTCTTACCTTTTCCTATTTTTTGGTTTTCTAGTTTTTCCTTTTTATTTCTATTTGTTTCTTACCATTTTTACTTTACTTTATTTTTTTACCACTTTCTACCTTTCTTTATTCTTATTTTTACCTCCTTTTAGTTTTCCATCGCTGTTCTCTCCCTCCATACATACATTCTCTCTCTCTCTCTCTCTCTCTCTCTCTCTCTCTCTCTCTCTCTCTCTCTCTCTCTCTCTCTCTCTCTCTCTCTCTCTCTCTCTCTCTCTCTCTCTCTCTCTCTCTCTCTCTCTCTCTCTCTCTCTCTCTCTCTCTCTCTCTCTCTCTCTCTCTCTCCACAATACACATTAGTTCTAGATACTTTTCTTGAGATAATTTTGTTGCCATCTTAATCGTAAACTTTATCCTTTTCCATTGGCCATGAAATCCCACAAGTGACACGGAAAGTATGGTAAAGGTTAAATTGGAATTCGAACCCGGGCCCCAGTATCCGTAGCTAGGCAGGCTAACCACTGCACCAAGGAGGAGAGTGAGGGTTTAGTTTTATTCGATAGATTTACTCGGTTGTTGCTGACGGAGGGGACCTAAGCGCAAAGAAATCTCGTAAGAAGCACAGGCGAGGGTATGGAGCGCCGGAGATAGTGTGACATGCACGTGGATGGCAGGGATGGAGTGAATGCAAGAGTTAAGTGTTCAGATACGAATACGAATACATCAAAGCTCGAAAGTCTGAATATATACGAATACCGAATATGATACTCCCCTGGTGAATCGGCGCCGAGATCGAATGGCTGCGGACGGAAGGATGGGAAAAACGTAAAATTCTGGCCCGTGTTCTCAGACGCTTTCGGCCCTCACAGTAAATGTATCCAAAGGCCACTAACGAGAAGCCTTGACAAAGTATCACTGGGCTCAGACAACTATCCAGAGTATACTAACACAACCTCTACGGCAGCCTTATCAGTCATTTATTTGTATTTTTTTACGTTTCTCCCTGTCACCGGTTAGCTTTCTTGGTGGGGCCTGATGGTCGGCCCCAGCCTATTGTGGCGCAGGCACGTGTTTATAGTGGCGCCATCTTGCTTGGCTCATGCTGCCCCCCGGAGCTCATCTTTGATCCACTTTTTAGAGAATCTAGAGTCCGGGTTGACAGGTGGACTTCAGAACAGCATGTGGGTAGTCTTTGGCCACTTGGCGGTGACTGAAAACTCCCAGCTTGTGGCGGCGGGCGGGACGCGAACCCGGGTCCACCTGGACGCCGCGCTGGCACGCTAACCACTCAGCCACCGTCCGGAACTGTTTGAGAATACGGGCCTTAGAGGGAAGATATCTCATGTAAGAAGAAATTAAAAGAAACTAAGGTAAATGGACTCTGAAAATAAGTGAAACGCCTGAAAGAAAAAGTATAAAAAAGCGGACGTGGCCGTAAAAGCGAGACAATAGAGAGAGAGAGAGAGAGAGAGAGACGAGCAAGACGCGGGATAAATTAATATACGAGTCATACACTTGAAATTCAGGCGGAAAAAAAATTCTCTCCACACTAAAATATTTCCCCTGAATATGAAAACGAAACCTTTCACGTCAGGTTTCAGAAAGAGCAGAAAACAGACAAATTATAATAGTTTCAATTATAATGCAAATACGAGAGGGAAGGAGGTATGAATGTTTGGGCGGCGCCTCACTGCGGGACGGGGAGTGGATGACCTAGTGGATCTGTTTGGAACCGAAATGAACCGAGTGGAACAGAAATGAACCGAGTGGAATAGAGATGAACCGAGTGTAACCTTCCTTGCATTGAGCCCCAGGATCCAGAACTGACCCTTAAAGACTCAGCTGACCTTACTTTACCCTGCGTTACGTGACTATCTTAGGTTACTTTATATTGCCTTGCCGTACCCTACCTTACCTTACCTTACTTTATGTTACGTTACTTTACCTTACGTTACCTTACCTTACTTTACGATAATCTGCCTTCCATCACCTTAACTTACCTTATCTTTCGTTACCTTATCTTACCTTACCTTACCTTACGTTATATTACCTTATTTTAACTTATGTTCCCTTACGTTACTTTACCTTACCTTACCTCATCTTACCGTACTTGAACTTACCTTACTTTACTTTACCTTACCTTGTCTTGCCTTGCCTTGCCTTGCCTTGCCTTGCCTTGCCTTGCCTAACCTTGCCTTACCGGAGTGCCAGTCATCAAGGAACATCGGAGAACTTATCCCAGTCCAATTCTATCTAACCATACCGAAGTCATCCCAACCCAAGTTCCCTAACCTCACCTTCCCACGCCCATTTTTTTTTCACAACAAAGGAAGCGGAGAAAGTGTAGAAAAAAAGCCCGCTAACCACTGCTCCTATTGTGACATGACAGACAAACTTGAGGTCTTGCAGTCCTGCCTCAAGCCATCTTCCTCGCCTCGCCTCCCGCGCGTTCTCTCAACACGTCTACTTCATTCCTCTCGGCGCCTTCTGCTGTACCGCCACACTCCTCTTGCTGCTCGCCTCGGCCACCGCCCAAGCTCTCGTCACATATCTCTCACGCCGCCGCCGCCGCTCCTACAGTACCTCCTCCCGCTGCTTTCTCTCTTACTTCGCCTTGTCTTCCGCCCTATCTCCCGACACTTATGCTCCTACAGTGCCGCCTCACGCCGCCTCCTACTTCGCTTCGCCTCGCCTTCTGCCCTATCTCCCAACACTGTTTCACTCCTCTCGTCGCCTGCTACAGTCTCCCCGCACGCTGCTTTCTTTTCTCTTGCTTCTCGCCTTGCCTCCCGCCCTTTCTCTCGTCACATATCACGGCGCCACTGCTGCTCATACAGTAACGCCTCTTGCCGCCTCCTCTCCTGCTTTGTTTTCCCTTTCCGCCCTTCCTCTCAACACATCAGCATCACGCCGCCGCTCCCACAGTACCGCCGCTCACTATACCTTGTCCCTTGTTTCTCGCCTCCAGTCCTTTCCTTGGTCACATCATACCTTACACCTCTCCTGCCTTGTTTCCGCCTTCCGCCCTTCCTCTCAACACATCAGCATCACGCCGCCGCTCCCACAGTACCGCCGCACACTACCTCCTCCCTTGTTTCCCGCCTCCAGTCCTTTCTCTCGTCACGTCATACAGCACAGCCTCAGTCACACCTCTTCCCCTGCCTTGTTTCGCCTCGCCTCTCGCTCTTCCTTTCGACACATCTTCACGCCGCCGCCGCTCCTATACAGTACCGCCGCTCACTACCTTATCCTTTGTTTCTCGCCTCCAGTCCCTTCTCTCGAGTCTCGGCCCATCTGCTTCACGCCGCCTCCCCCGCCGCCCTGCCAGAACCTCCGCGTCACATTTTCTCGTTTGATATTTTTGTCGCCGCGTCAGTCAGGCCTTCAAGCGTCTGTCCGGGTCACGCTGTTTGGTGTTGATTTTTACTATTATTTTTTTTATTTTTTACTTTATCTGATGCCGCCGCCAGTCTAGTCTTGTCGGTGAATTTTGCGAACTGATGTACGTGTGTTTGTGTGTGTGTGTGTGTTGGGGGGGGGGGGTGTTGTTTGTGTGTGTGTGTGTGTGTGTGTGTATGTGTGTGTGTGTGTGTGTGTGTCCTTTCCACCTACCACATACCACCTGCTACATCCCCTCCCCTCCTTCCTCCTCCTCCTCCTCCTCTTCCGCTTCCCCCCACTCCGCGAGAGCTTACAGGAGAAAAATATATTCGCTCAGGTTGAAATTTGTGTATTATTTAATGTGTGTCTTGTCTCGCTTGTCTTGATCTCTTGATCCGCTGAAGTGTGTGTGCGTGCGTGTGTGTGTGTGTGTGTGTGTGTGTGTGTGTGTGTGTGTGTGTGTGTGTGTGTGTGTGTGTGTGTGTGTGTGTGTTGGGTCGTTTTGAATTTGCCGGTGCTAAAATGGTCAGTTCGTATTTATATTTTTATCCATAACACACACACACACACACACACACACACACACACACACACACACACACACACACACACACACACACACACACACACACACACACCTTTCGTCCATCTTGTTCAGGGTATAGAGCAAGTAACCTACGCCCATACATATTATAAGTCCTGCCGAGTCTGTTATTGCCCCCACTCCCTCTTAATAACACCCAACTTAAGTCTTTTTGTTTTTTTCATGTAAGTCTTACGAAGTCTACAATTACTGCTACTACTTCTTAAATAACGTCAAATTGCTTCTTTAATGACGTCAAATTTAAGGTTATTGTTGTTCTCATATTACCACGTTTACTATTGCCTCTGCTTCTTCAATAACGTCAAACTTAGATATTTTGTTGTTTTCATGCAAGTCCTACGAAGTCTACTGTTGCTTCCTCTTAATAACGAAGGCTTGTTTAGAGTGAAGAGCATAAAGACCGTATTTTTAAACCACTCGGCGCCTCAGTTCGCTAATTTGAAAAGCCTCTGCTGGGCTTTTCATGGACTGTTTGGTGATCCCAGTGATAGTTTTACACGACTTATGCATCTTGAACGGGAAAATCACCCATGAAAACCCGGTTAATCTTCTCTGTGGCCTTGGGAAATAGTCATAATGGGAGACCGATTTGTTTAATAATATGCGCGTAAGTAACGTAAGATCAAACAACCCGGCTAATCTTCTCTGAGTCCTCGGGAAACAGTCGTAATGGGAGACCGAGCTGTTTAGTAATATGCGCCTAAGCAACATAAGATCATACAACCCGGTTAATCTTCTCTGTGGCCTTGGGAAACAGTCGCAATGGGAGCCCGATACGTTTAATATGCGCATAAGTAACGTAAGATCATACAACCCGGTTAATCTTCTGTGGCCTTGGGAAATAGTCGTAATGGGAGACAGATACGTTTAATATGCGCCTAAGCAACATAAGATCATACAACCCGGTTAATCTTCTCTGTGGCCTTGGGAAACAGTCGTAGTGGGAGACATACGTTTAATATGTGCATAAGTAACGTAAGATCATACAACCCGGTTAATCTTCTGTGGCCTTGGGAAATAGTCGTATTGGGAGACAGATACGTTTAATATGCGCCTAAGCAACATAAGATCATACAACCCGGTTAATCTTCTCTGTGGCCTTGGGAAACAGTCGTAATGGGAGACATACGTTTAATATGTGCATAAGTAACGTAAGATCATACAACCCGGTTAATCTTCTGTGGCCTTGGGAAATAGTCGTAATGGGAGACCGATACGTTTAATGACATGCGCCTAAGTAACCTAAGATCATAAAGAAGTCCTACGAAGTCTACTGTTGCTCCTACTACTTCTTAATAACGCCTAACTTCAGTCTTGTTATTTTCATGAGCGTAGTTTCCCAAGAATGCCCGGGATGTGTGTTAACGCCTCGCCTCCTGATTCGGTTACGGGAGACTCGCTCAAATATGTCAATTATTCTTGAACCTAACGTTGTTTCTTCAACTTTGGGGAATTAATTAAACTTTCCACGGCGCCGCCTGCATATTTAATGAGTTGTAGGTGCTCCTCCCCCTCCTCCTCCTTACTCCCCTTCCTTTTGTTCCTCCTTCTTCCCCTTCTCTTCTTCCTCCTCCTCCTCCTCCTCGTGTGCTGCCGGCCATACTAGAGGCGTTACCGGATCACTGGATACCATGACCCCGACCACCACCACCACCACTACTACCATCACCACCAACATGGTCCTTCCACCACCACCACCACCACTACTACTACTACTACTACTACTACTACTACTACTACTACTACTATGATCCCTTCCAATTACCACTACTATAATCACCTCTTTTCCCAGTTACCACCACCACCAGCACTATCTCCTAACCACCACCACTATTACTACAATCAACACCACCACCACACAACCACCATCACCACCACCACCGCTGCCAGACACCCTTCATGTCTGATAAATGAAGCCACGAATTTTGAAGACATTGAAGTGGTAAAGGAGGAGGAGAAGGAGGAGTAGGAGGAGAAGGAGGAGGAGGAGGAAGAGGAGGAGGGAGGCAGTGGTGGTGGAGGTGGTGGAGTTAATATTGATATTGGTAGGGGTGGAGGAGATGAGGTGGAGGAATAGGAAGTGGAAGAGGAGGTGGAGGAGGAGGAAGAGGAAGAGGAAGAGGAGGAGGAGGAAGAGGAGGAGGAGAAGGAGGAGGTGGAAGAAGAGGAAGAAGAGGAAGAGAAGGAGGAGGAAACATGGAAACATGGAAATACAGGCAACAGAAAGCCTATTGGCTCTTTACGAGGTTGCCCGCTTGGTTGATTTTAATCTGCTCGACAGCCACTTGGGGCCTGGGGAGCAGATGAAAGCACCTCGAGGGCAAGGGAGACTCGCCCAGTGTAATAGCCTCTTAACACGTCTTCTGCACCTTGAACGGTAAACTCACCCATGCAAACCCGACTAACCTTCTCAGTGGCCTTGGGAAATAGTCGTAATGGGAGCCCGATAAGTTGAAGAATATGGACTGTTTGGTGATGGTGGTGATAGTTTTACACGTCCTCTGCATCTTGAACGGGAAAATCACCCATGGAAACCCCGTTAATCATCTCTGTGGCCTTGGGAAACACATCATAGGAGCCCGATACTTAACAATCTGGACTATTATTTTTATATTACTCGCTCTCCTCGTCATGCAACACACATTGACGTCATCGTAGAGTTAGTGATTATACACGTTCCCTCCTCGTTTTGTACTTGGAGATGCATATTCAGTTTTTTTTTTTTTGGGGGGGGGGGAGGCTGTGTGTGTGGGAGAGAGAGAGAGAGAGAGAGAGAGAGAGAGAGAGAGAGAGAGAAGAGAAGAGAAGAGAAGAGAAGAGAAGAACATCAGTAATAGCAGCAATGTTTTTCTTCTTCATCTTCTTGTTCCTCTTCGTTTCTTCTTTTTATTATTATTATTGTTGCTGTTATTGATCAATGTTGCAAGTAGGAGGTGGAAGAGGAGGAGAAATAGGTTAACAGTAATAGTAGTAGTAGTGGTAGTAGTAATAGTAACAGTAATTTTAGTAGTAGTAGCAGTAGTAGTAGTAGTAGATTAGTAGTAGCAGTAGCAATATTAGTAGTAGTAGTAGTAGCAGTAGCATCAAAAGTAGCAATGATAGTAGTAGTAGTAGTAGTAGCAGTAGCAGCAAAAGTAGCAATAGTAGTAGTAGTAGTAGTAGAAGTAGTAGTAAATAGGTTAGTAGTGGTCGTTGCTTCACTTAACAGGCGACTATAGGTTCTTGCGCTGGGCAGCCCGAGTCAGTTCTCAGTTGTTGCCGCCCGCGTGTCACGGCGGGCGGGTGGCTGATATGCCGGGCCGCAATGACTCACGGGGGGCCGCGGGGTGTGGTGGGCAGGCGGCGAGGAGGCTGCAGGGGGTTGGGGATAAATTATGTAAAGGAAAATATGTAAAGGAAGATGAGAATGAAGGAAAGGGAAGGAGAGGAAAGACAAAGATGGAGGGAGGGGGAAGGGGAGGTCGGAAGGGAAGGAAGAGGAAGTGTAAGGGAAGTGTAGGGGAAGATGAGGATGGAGAGGGAAAAGGGAAGTATAGAGGAAGAGGATGGAGGAGAGGGAAGAGGAAGGGGAGAAGAGGGAAGGCAACAGCAAAGGTAGAGGAGAATCAAAAGGGAGGGGAAGAAGATGTAGGGAAAGAGGAGGATAGGGAGGGGAGGTGGATAGGAGGGAGGGACGGCTGAAGGCTCTGGTAACGACGCTTCATTATCAGTCGGGCGTGCGTGGGTGGCTGGGTGAGGCGGGGCGGGGCGGGCTATATTCCTCGTGACCATTACCCTCACCTACCCCTCCGTCTTGCTGCGCCGGTCTGCCTCTCCCTGCCCACTGCCCTCCCACTGCCCGGCTCCCAGTTATAACCGCTCCCTCGCCTTAGTTGTCTTTATTAGTTTCTTTCTCTGTGGCTGAGTGTGAAGGAAGACGAGGACATTAGTTAGGGAAGCTGGGTATAGTTAATTATCTTCTTAGCATCAGTTTCTTCCTCTCAAAGTATAAAGGAAGACGAGAAGGTTTAGTCAGGAAGGGAGAGTTGTAATGTGTAAATCTCTTTCAACGAGAACTATAAATGAGTTTCGTTATTGGAGCCCAGAAGACAGTTTTGGGGCAGGAAGTCGGGAAATATAAGCGGCTGAGTACGACAATCTGGCGACGTTGGTTACGACGCGCTCCCCGCTTAGTTTTTCCTTCATGCATCCCAATACTTCGCCTTAATTAGAGCGCCAGCGTGGCCCAGCACTGTTAATGTGGCAGCAGCTCCTCCACGTCTGCACAGCGTTATGTACTTACTCGCGTCTTTTCGGGTCAGGGCGGCGCCGATGTTCAGTTTTTGCGGCAATGTTAATTTGGAAGAATCTTTTGAATTTGGCTCAACTCTGACATTTTGGTGGGCTTACTCTGAATGCTGTCCCTCTCCCTTATGATTGGCCTGAATACGCCTTCTCTCTCTCCCTTACTACTGTTCGGAATACTCTCTCTCTCTCTCTCTCTCTCTCTCTCTCTCTCTCTCTCTCTCTCTCTCTCTCTCTCTCTCTCTCTCTCTCTCTCTCTCTCTCTCTCTCTCTCTCTCTCTCTCTCTCTCCTCTTCGACTTTTCTGAATACTCCCTCTCCCTCTCTCTCTCCCTTAAGACTTCTAAATACTCTCTCTCTCTCTCTCTCTCTCTCTCTCTCTCTCTCTCTCTCTCTCTCTCTCTCTCTCTCTCTCTCTCTCTCTCTCTCTCTCTCTCTCTCTCTCTCTCTCTCTCTCTCTCTCTCTCTCTCCCTTACGACTATTTTGAACACTTTCCCTTACGACTGTTCTGAATACTTTCTCTCTCTCTCTCTCTCTCTCTCTCTCTCTCTCTCTCTCTCTCTCTCTCTCTCTCTCTCTCTCTCTCTCTCTCTCTCTCTCTGTGTGTATGTGTGTGTGTGTGTGTGTGTGTGTGTGTGTGTGTGGGCGCGCGAGCTTACGAAATCCATTAGACCCTCGCCCGTCACCTTAAGGACTCCTTGTTGAGAGAGAGAGAGAGAGAGAGAGAGAGAGAGAGAGAGAGAGAGAGAGAGAGAGAGAGAGAGAGAGAGAGAGAGAGGGAGGAAAAGAAAAGAAATGTAAAAGGAAAGGAAAGGAAAAAGGGAAAAGAAGTGAGCCGGTAATTTCAGGACAAAAAAGCGATCTTTATTTTTCTGCAGGGAGGCAAAGGACACGCATTTTTTCCTTGGGGAGGCAAAGGACACGCATTTTTTTCCTTGGGGAGGCAAAGGACACGCATTTTTTCCTTGGGGAGGCAAAGAACACGCATTTTTTCCTTGGGGAGGCAAAGAACACGCATTTTTTCCTTGGGGAGGCAAAGGACACGCATTTTTTCCTTGGGGAGGCAAAGGACACGCATTTTTTCCTTGGGGAGGCAAAGGACACGCATTTTTTCCTTGGGGAGGCAAAGAACACGCATTTTTTCCTTGGGGAGGCAAAGAACACGCATTTTTTCCTTGGGGAGGCAAAGAATACGCATTTTTTCCTTGGGGAGGCAAAGGACACGCATTTTTTCCTTGGGGAGGCAAAGGACACGCATTTTTTCCTTGGGGAGGCAAAGAACACGCATTTTTTCCTTGGAGAGGCAAAGAACATACCTTTTTTGTTCTTCCCGACTGAAGATTGAATAAGGCAAAAAAAAGGCAAAATGGGCTGCCACTCACATTTATGAACCAACAGACAAGAGTGACGGACGAAAAACCTACTCGCTTTCTGGTATGAGGCAAAGAATGCACACTTTTGTCCATCCCGGCCAAGGAAGGCCACTTACATTTATTGCCTAGGAGATGAAAGTGATACAAAATACTGCCGATTACTTTCAGACTGCGCTCTCCAACCTTTGAAAGACGAGAAAGTCACATAATACACACTGTAAGTACTTTGACACCCGAGGATATACTGTAAATTATTTAAAGACGCCCAAGACAATCCCAAGATCTGCTTTCCCACGGGGTGTCGATGCCTTTGGTGCCAAGTGCCTCCGCAGGGTCGTGGGGTATCGCTGGAATGACTTCGTGTAAAACCAGTGACTGCTCCGTGAAACTGAATCGAGGCCTGTTACCAGCTTAGTCCGTGAACGCCTGCTCCGGCTATATGGGCACGTGGCGCGCCTCCCAGACGTCGATCCTGCTCACAGGGTTGTTTCTGTACGCGACAACCCTGAGTAGAGGAGGCCAAGGGGACGTCCTCGTAACTCGTGGCTGGGGCAAGTCAGCCGACCCTGCCTGGAAGGACTGGCGACGGATCGGGCAGCTGCGTGGGAGCTTTCTCGGGAAGACCTCTGGGAGTGGAGGCGGCGAGTGAGTGAAGCGACGCACCCCGGGGCGTATGCTCCCCATAAGTTAGTTAGTTAGTTTGATCTCTAGGTTCAGGCAGCTACCAGTGTTTGCTACTCCTTATTCCTTTTTCTGGTAAACAACATAACCTAATTCTTCTTAATGCTTCCTTCCTTCCTTCCTTCCATAACCAAACACATAATAGCCTCAAGACAGTCTGGAACACCCAAAGGTTCAAACTCATTGCTATTCACGGGCCTCTTCATCCTTAAGTAAGTAAGTAGGAGGTTTAGGCAGCTCTGATCCTTCCTTCCTTCCTTACTTTCATAACCAGACACGTAACCTAAGACAGCATCGAATACCCAAAGGTTCAGACTCCCATCACGATTCACGGACCTCTTTATCCTTAAGTAAGAGAGATTTTGAGGTTCTCCTACTTCTTGAACCGTCTTTTTCCTTCATTCCATAACCAGACACGTAACTTCAGACATCGAATACCCAAAGGTTCAGACTCCCATCACGATTCACGGACCTCTTTATCCTTACGTAAGACAGATTTGCAGGTTCTCCTACTTCTTGAACCGTCTTTTTCCTTCATTCCCATAACCAGACACGTAACCTCAGACAGTCTCTAATATCCAAAGGTCCAAACTCATTACAATTCACGCGCCTCTTCATCCCTAAGTAAGTGAGATTTCCCGGTAAGAATAGCCAAGTTCTCCCTTCCCAATGCGCCGCGGGACAGACGGAGCCCTAATGTTACAGGATCACGCAACCAAAGTTTCCATCGTTACTGCTCAGCTCGCGACCCGAACTTCTGGTATTATTTATTTTAATGGCCGTCCAAGGTGCCACGAGCAGGCCCCTGGCGTGACTAATAGCAGTTTCTTCGCTCGGGCTTACAGTGTTGGTCGCTTGAGAATTCCAATACAGAAAATTCATCACACACACCCACACACGCACACACACACACACACGCACACACACACACACACATACACACACACACACACACACACACACACACTGACTGGCCCCAGGAAACCTCTGAACACACACACACACACACACACACACACACACACACACACACACACACGAACGGAAACACATATGAATTTTCATATATGATTTTTTTGTTGTGTTGGAAAAATCTACGGCGACTGTTTCTTCAGATCTGAGAGAGAGAGAGAGATTTACATAGATTTACATAGAAAATCAGACCACACAGACCCCATGGTCCAGACTTGGTGGTCTGTCCTTAAACCTAAGTGATTTTACATTAATCAGAAGACTCCAAAACGTTGCATTTCTACTCTAGTTGATATTAAGTTGAAGGAAGTGACGGTCGAGCTTATTTTTGAAGGAGTCAATCGTGTTACACTGGACCACTGATGATGGGAGCTTATTCCATTCTCGCACTACAACGTTGGTGAAGAAAAATTTGGTGCTGTCTGAATTTACTTGTCTACATCTGAGTTTTACGCCATTGTTCCTCGTGCGCAAAGTGTCATCGATCATAAACAATGTTGATCTGTCTACATTCGTGAAACCATTAAGTATTTTAAAACATTCGATCAGTTTTCCTCGGAGGCGACGTTTCTCAAGAGAGAACATGTTAAGGGTAGAAAGCCTTTCTTCGTAGGATTTGTTGCGCAAGGAAGGGATAATTTTCGTTGCCCGACGCTGAACACCTTCTAATTTAGCAATATCCTTTGCATGGTGGGGAGACCAAAACTGTACCGCATATTCCAAGTGGGGTCTGACTAAACTGTTGTAGACCGGGAGTATTACATCTTTATTCTTAAATTAAAAGTTTCTTTTAATGAAGCCCAACATTCTGTTCGCTTTATTTGCTGCATCGATGCATTGCTGTGAGAGAGAGAGAGAGAGAGAGAGAGAGAGAGAGAGAGAGAGAGAGAGAGAGAGATCCCCTCACGCAACAGATGGAAGGGCTGGTTGGCTTTCTGACTGACTGGCTCACTGGCTGGTCCGTCCCCTTTCCGCTCTTTCGTTCTTCGTCTAGAGCCCGCCCGTGAGCCAGCCAGACAGACATACAAACAGACAGACAGCCAGGCGATCCACTCTTCCCCCCGCCATTATCGTCAGGTCAATAGCCATCACGGGAGTTTGTCTTATCTCTCCCCCTTGACTGGCGTGCCGTCCTCAGGTCCGCGTCGCCGCCCTCGCGCATCGACGACCGTGAAATGAGAGATACCGAGGCGAAGAACATGTGTCACTCCGTCGTCTGTCGCCACACGAACACTGAGGGACGGGACACAGCAGACGCATAACACCAGACAGACGTCTACTTAAGGCCTGAAAAATGAATGCGTACAGGGACAAAGAGTGAAATTAAATTATCGAGTGTAAAATGAAGGATCCAGACACGAAGAACATCTGTCATCACACACACAGGCAAGGAGAGGACGGGACACAGCCGACGCATAACACCAGACCTACGTATACTTATTCTTTTCTCTCGTGTGTCTGTGCAGTGACATTAGATCAAGTGTAAAATGTAGGATTCAGACACGAAGAACATGTCACCTGTCATCACACACACGACCACCAGAGGAAGGGAACCCAGCGGACGCATAACACCAGACAGACGTACTTATATCTTCTTATAGTGAGAGATGCTCCTACGTCTACTTATCCTAGGTATGATAAAGGATCCAGAGACGAAGAACACCTGTCATCACACACACGACCACCAGAGGAAGGGAACCCAGCGGACGCATAACACCAGACAGACGTACTTATATCTTCTTATAGTGAGGGATGCTCCTACGTCTACTTATCCTAGGTATGATAAAGGATCCAGAGACGAAGAACACCTGTCATCACACACACGACCACCAGAGGAAGGGAACCCAGGGGACGCAGAACACCAGACAGACGTACTTATATCTTCTTATAGTGAGGGATGCTCCTACGTCTACTTATCCTAGGTATGATAAAGGATCCAGAGACGAAGAACACCTGTCATCACACACACGTCCACCAGAGGAAGGGAACCCAGGGGACGCAGAACACCAGACAGACGTACTTATATCTTCTTATAGTGAGGGATGCTCCTACGTCTACTTATCCTAGGTATGATAAAGGATCCAGAGACGAAGAACACCTGTCATCACACACACGACCACCAGAGGAAGGGAACCCAGGGGACGCAGAACACCGGACAGACGTACTTATATCTTCTTATAGTGAGGGATGCTCCTACGTCTACTTATCCTAGGTATGATAAAGGATCCAGAGACGAAGAACACTTGTCATCACACACACGACCACCAGAGGAAGGGAACCCAGGGGACACAACACCAGAAAGATGTACTTATATCTTCTTATAGTGAGAGATGCTCCTACGTCTGCTTATCCTAGGTATGATAAAGGATCCAGAGACGAAGAACACCTGTCATCACGCACACGACCACCAGAGGAAGGGAACCCAGCGGACGCATAACACCGGACCTACGCACTTACTCTCCGTGTCTGTTCAGTGAAATTAAATCACGCCAGCACGACCCTAAAGCGGCGAGCTGTTCCGCGCCACGGAGGAGGAGGAGGAGGAGGAGGAGAAGAGGAGTCGCTGAGAGGGAAGGAAAATGTGTAAGCAAAGGGAGGAAGGGATGGTGAGTGGAGGAACCAGAGCAGTGAAGGAAGGAAGGAAGGAAGGCAAGACATGAGGTTATCCCACGGAAATTACTGATGTTAAAATGTAAGGGATAATTAAAAGAAATTCTCTCTCTCTCTCTCTCTCTCTCTCTCTCTCTCTCTCTCTCTCTCTCTCTCTCTCTCTCTCTCTCTCTCTCTCTCTCTCTCTCTCTCTCTCTCTGTTCACACCTTTTATCTTATACGTATACGATAAGTGGTTTCGTTATACCTTTTTTACTTTGTCTAAGTAACATTGCTTTAATAAGAAAATTGAATAGTTTGACTTTTAGTTTTATTATGTTTCTTTAAAGTCGAGTTACAGAGATAAGCGGCAGAACGAGAGGCTGAATGAGGCAGGGAAGGGAAGGAGAGAGGGTTGAGGGAGGGAGGGAAGGAAGGAGGAAGGGAGAGAGGGAGGAGGGAGGGTATTGTCCTAAGTGGGCCACTTTGTAAACATTCTGCCCTGCTTTTCTGCTCGGCTCCCTTGAGGTGCGCGCCGCTCGTCCACCTCACGCGGCTCTGTGACAAGATTATCTTTTGTTTTTTCTCCGCCTGGACTTTTTTCAACCTTTTGTCAGGGCGTGTTGGCGCGTGTGCTGCGGCCTGGCGGGGACGAGGCACTAGGGGTTGACCTTGTTACTGTGTGTGTTTGGACGGAAATGAGACTTTTACCGAGGCAATAGACAACGCGTGTCCTTGGCTCGCAGACACACCAGCTGGGCCCGTACTCTCAAACATTTCGGGGCTCACACACCCACATTTGATAAGGCTTTCGTGGAGGCTGTGGGTGTTTCCATGGGTAGTTTTATGAGTCTAGTTGTGGTTTGACAAGGCTTCTGCGCCTTGACAGACTGACTTATCTTCTTGGCTTTTGGAAGTATTATTTGTGAGAGCCGAAAGCGTCTGAGAATATTGGCACTGAGGGTATACTACGGGGTGCTGCGAGGAGGAGGGACAGGTGAGTATAGCAACATGTGTCTTCAGGACGCAGAGAGTATTGGCACCTTAGCGGAACGAGACAACGGGGTACTGCGGGAATGAAGGACCATTGGTTTTAGTAGCTTGTCTTAGGGCCGAACAGGGTATTGACGGAACAACGGGGTGCTGGGAGAAGGAATTACGCTTGGGATTAGCAATGTTTATCTTTAGTCCGCAGACAGACTTTTTATTTTTATTACTATTAGAAGAGACGAGAAACTGGCAAAACCGGGAGATCAAACACCGTGGGAGAAACATGAAGTAGATTTTGTGATTGCCTCGGTGACTTGAAATGATTTACAGTATACTCGAGTATCGACTGAATTCCACGAGGTTTGGGACAACGGAGGGCTGGAAAGACGACCTCGGTGGGACAGGACAAGAGGGGGCTGGGAGGGGGAATGACAGTCGGGTTTTGGGACCTCGGTGGGACAGGACAAGAGGGGCTGGAGGGGAAAGACAGTCGGGTTTGGGACCTCGGTGGGACTGGACAACGGGGCTGGAATGAGGACGACAAGAGGGGCTGGGAGGGAATGACTGTCGAGATTTGCGACCGCGGTGGGACAGGACAAGATGGGGCTGGGAGGGTAAATGACAGTCGAGTTGTGGGACCTCGGTGGGACAGGACAACGGGGGGCTGAGAGGGGGAATGACAGTCGAGTTTTGGGACCTCAGTGGGACAGGACAAGAGGGGGCTGGGAGGGGGAATGACAGTCGAGTTTTGGGACCTCAGTGGGACAGGACAAGAGGGGCTGAGAGGGGAATGACAGTCGAGTTTTGGGACCTCAGTGGGACAGGACAAGAGGGGGCTGGGAGGGGAATGACAGTCAGGTTTTGGGACCTCAGTGGGACAGGACAAGAGGGGCTGGGAGGGGAATGACAGTCGGGTTTGGGACCTCGGTGGGACAGGACAAGAGGGGGCTGAGAGGGGGAATGACAGTCGAGTTTTGGGACCTCAGTGGGACAGGACAAGAGGGGGCTGGGAGGGGGAATGACAGTCGGGTTTTGGGACCTCGGTGGGACAGGACAACGGAGGGCTGGAAAGAGACCCACAAGAGGGGCTGGGAGGGGAATGACAGTCGGGTTTTGGGACCTCGGTGGGACAGGACAACTGGGGGCTGGGAGGGAATGACAGTCGGGTTTGGGACCTCGGTGGGACAGGACAAGAGGGGCTGGGAGGGGAAAGACAGTCAGGTTTTGGGACCTCGGTGGGACAGGACAACGGAGGGCTGGATAGAGGACCACAAGAGGGGGCTGGGAGGGGGAATGACAGTCGGGTTTTGGGACCTCGGTGGGACAACACAAAAGAGGGCTGGGAGGGGGAAAGACAGTCAGGGGTTGGGCCCTCGTTGGGACAGGACAACGGAGGGCTGGATAGAGGACCACAAGAGGGGCTGGGAGGGGAAGGACAGTCGGGTTTGGGACCTCGGTGGGACAGGACAAAGGGGCTGGGAGGGGGAATGACAGTCGGGTTTTGGGACCTCGGTGGGACTGGACAACGGGGGGCTGGAATGAGGACGACAAGAGGGGGCTGGGAGGGGGAATGACAGTCGAGTTTTGGGACCTCGGTGGGACAGGACAAGAGGGGGCTGGGAGGGGGAATGACAGTCGAGTTTTGGGACCTCAGTGGGACAGGACAAGAGGGGGCTGGGAGGGGGAATGACAGTCGAGTTTTGGGACCTCGGTGGGACAGGACAAGAGGGGGCTGGGAGGGGAAATGACAGTCGAGTTTTGGGACCTCGGTGGGACAGGACAAAAGGGGGCTGGGAGGGGAAATGACAGTCGGGTTTTGGGACCTCGGTGGGACAGGACAAGAGGGGGCTGGGAGGGGGAATGACAGTCGGGTTTTGGGACCTCGGTGGGACAGGACAACGGAAGGCTGGAAAGAGGACCACAAGAGGGGGCTGGGAGGGGGAATGACAGTCGAGTTTCACCATGAAGAGAACGTGTGAGGCGATAGTCTCTTGAGGAGCCAATAGAGCGGCTGTAAGACACGGCGTAAAGATGTACTGGAGAACGTTTTACGGCGCGACCCGACCAGACTTTGTGGTGTGTGTGTGTGTGTGTGTGTGTGTGAGAGAGAGAGAGAGAGAGAGAGAGAGAGAGAGAGAGAGAGAGAGAGAGAGAGAGAGAGAGCGAGGGGGGGAGAGGTAAGAATAGACAGACGTAGATATGTAAGTAGATAGTTAAATAGATAGATAGATATACAGATTGATAAACACAGATAACTAGATAGAGAGAGAGAGAGAGAGAGAGAGAGAGAGAGAGAGAGAGAGAGAGAGAGAGAGAGAGAGAGAGAGAGAGGGGCAGTTAAGAGTAGACAGACACGTAGATATGTAAGTAGATAGTTAAATAGATAGATAGATATACAGATTGATAAACACAGATTAATAGATAGATGGATAGATATACAGAGAGAGAGAGAGAGAGAGAGAGAGAGAGAGAGAGAGAGAGAGAGAGAGAGAGAGAGAGAGAGAGAGAGAGAGAGAGAGAGAGAGAGAGAGAGAGAGAGAGAGACCGTACATGAATACCCTCGCTGGACGTGATTAATACAAGACTCAACCTGTACGACGTTCACATGTGCGTGTATGCCGAGGACACACACTTAGGCGCGGCGGTAACCAGCATTATCAGCACCGCGTGTCTGAAGGAGGGCGTGAGGGCCGCTTCCCTCTCCTGGATATGCCCCTCGGCAGTAGGAGGAGACACAAGCTTTACGGGCTGGCTGGGAGGGCGGGAAATGGCAAGACTAGTTAAGGCTCTCCCTGTAAATAAGCGTCGGCAAGAAGAGAGGAACGTTCTGATCTGTGGGCTGGGAGGGAGGTTGGCGAGGGGGGTTAGTCAGAAGGCTAGTTAAAGATTAGTTTATAGGTAGTTAAAGGTGAAGACGCTGTAGGGCTGGCTGGATGGCTGGAAGGCGGCGAGGGCGGAGACGGCCGTTGTGTCGTTACTAATGCAGGAAGGTGAGCGGAGTCCCCGGTCTTGTTAGGCGGGGATCCCTCTGGGGCGTCGCAGGAGCGGTGATCGTTGGGCCTGAGCTGCAGCCTCCCGCCTGTCTGTTTGTGTCCAGTGGTGTGTGTGTGTGTGTGTGTGTGTGTGTGTGTGTGTGTGTGTGTGTGTGTGTGTGTTCGGAGGTTCATTCCCGCGTCTCGTCCTGTCGGCGCCTGTCTTGTGCCCCTTCTCTTCGTTGCTAAGACATATCATGTATCAGTTTACTGTCTTGTATCAACAACAACATCAACAACAACAATTCGACTACTACTAATGTTACATGTTACTGTGCCACTGTTTGCATCATCTCAAGTACCTCTTTGGCGAGATCATTTGTGCACGCGGCCAGCAATGATTTGTACACACGGCCACTGACAAACCACTGACTCACATCACCGGCCCTCACGCGAACACCACAGTGCCGGCCAGCCCCACCAGAGCCTTAGTGCAGGGTCTCCCTCCCTTCAGCACAGCGACAGTCTCCTCCCCGCCTCAAAAACAGATTGCTGTGCTGAAATTTAATTTAGTTAAATATTGCCAGGCGTGGGACGATAAGCTCATGCGACAGTGTATTGTTTGAACTATGTTTGAGGCAAACACGGCCGTCGAATACTGAATGAACTCAACAACACAACCTTCACGCCCAGACTCAGTACAACACAAACACACAAGTACAAACATAATTGTTCCCGCCCTGATTACTGTCACTAATTGTAATGAGGAGAATAATTACTATTATATTTATTATAATAAGGTTGTTATGAGTATCATAACGATAATAAATATAGTAATAGTAATATGTTGATATAATTGTAATTATCATGACTATTATTTATGTTGTTGATTTTTCTTATACAAGTAGCAGCAGTAGCCGCGGCTGCTGCAGCAGTGCTGGTGATGAAAACCCCATTAACGGTGTTGTGTTCTGTGCTTGTTGCAGGTAAGGTGCCGTCACTCCTCCACCAGGGGCGGCGGCGCGGCTGCTGCCTCGTCAACGCGGCACAAGGCAAGTTCGCCCTCCGGGGCGTCTCCGCGGAGGCGCCTCGCGGCCTCATGAATACAAATGAGCACATCATCACCACGCGGCGCCAATACCGAACACGAATATAAACACAACAAGGGTCCATTTATTTACATTTTTAGCGCCTTTTCCCTCCCCGGTGCGGCGGGACGCTAACGAGCAGTGAAGGAGGTGCTTAGCAGGGCAGCAGCAGGCCAGTACTGCGGACGCGGCCATTATTCCCTCGTGAGCGTCTCGGTCACTCCTAAGTGGCTCCATATTCGCGCCACCATCAACATACCCGGTTCTTGGCGCGCCCCTCACGCTTATCGCCTCATCATCATGTAACGCGGCGATTACCAGGATCACCACGCACACAGAACAAGCATTGATACAGCGGCGGTGACGGGGACCGGTCTCGCCGCGGAGCACTCTTGAATAGCGGCGCTGATGAGGGCGTGGGGGGGGGACGCGTATTCCCTATCTCTATTGTGGCGCCGACGCTGGAACAGGCCAGGTTAGTTGAGGTGAGGCGGGGTTAGGTCAGGTTAGGAAAGGTTTGGTTAGGTTATGTAAGGTTTGGTTAGGCTAGGTAAGGTTAGGTTAGGTTAGGTCTGGCTGGGTATGGTTACGTTAGATAAAGTTAGGTAATGTTAGGAATGGTTAGGTAACGATAGGTAAGGTTAGGTAACGTTGTGTTAAATTTGTTAGGTTTGGTGAGGTTAGGTTGCATTAGGTAAGGCTAGGTAAGGTAAGATTAGGTAAGGTAATGTTTGGTAACGTCAGGCTAGGTAAGGATAGATAAGAGTTATTCGTAGTGATTTTGAGTGGGATTTACAAGGAGAGTATTTTTCAGAACACCCCTTGGCTAATTTCGGAGCTACAGCCTTTACTCAGCGACCACATACCCACAGAGAGGCAGGGAATATGCGGGCGGGACATGGGAGAAAGTGGAGGGACGGAGGTGAGGTGTCAGTGAGTACGATTGGTCAGCGAAAGCGAAAAGCGTGCCAAGCGTCGAGGCCCGGGCGCGGCGATGCATTGGAGGGATCAGCCCCGTCGTAATCTGATTGGTCTGTCGCGTCATTGACTGGCCGTGGGCTACAGCTTGTTCTCGACGGTGCCGTAATTCTGTAGAGAGAGAGCGAGAAAGGGAGGGGAGAGAGGGGGAGGGAAAGTAGGAGTGGAAGAGGGAGGAGACAAAAGAAAAAAAAGAAAAAGAATATAGAACCAAGCGGAAAGGAAAGAAAAACAGCAGAGAAGAAGCGGGAACGATAGCTACAAAGACGATACCGAGAGAGAGAGAGAGAGAGAAGACGTAAAAGAGACGAGAGCGTTGAAACTATACAACGCTACCAAACTTAAGGTCTTTAGGAAATAGGTGAACAACAACACGTTCATATACAGAGAGAGGGAGAGAGGAGAGGAGGGGAGAGGGAGAGGGAGGGGAAGAGGGAGAGAGGTAAAGGACATAAGATAGGTAAGTGTTAAAACTATAAAACGCTATCAAACTTAAGGTCTTCATATAGCCGCTCACCGAGTTGTTTCAGTAATTATCCTTCAGCACCTCTCGGATCTGAGGTCCGACGGAAATGCCCTCCTTGAGCTTAGCAGAACTCGGAGCTGGGAATAGAGTGCACAAGTGTTGGAAGGCAGCGCCATTTTTGTCCATGGCCTTCACGAAAAAGAGATAACCCCGAGTGGAGGAGGCCAGGGGGACGCCCACAAAGTCAGCAAATCGACACATTCTACCGCGGGGTACTTAGGACGGGAAGGGCGCCTGCATGGAGACTTGCTCGGCGGGGTTTGGCGTTGGAGGGTGGGCGAGGCAACGCACCCCGCGGCGTATGCCATTGATTGATTGTACTGGACTGCAACTTGTGGGTGTCGAGGCGGCGCTGAAACAAACTTTGCAGGATTTTTATCGTCGTCATTTCGTTTTTTTCTGCATTCTTTTTTTTCATATCCTCATTTTCAGTTTTTTCGGGGCCTGTAAATCAGTTCATCTGCGTCTCCAATTAAGTTTTTCGGTATTTTCATTTAATTTTTTTCGGCGTCGTCATTTTTCTGTTGTTTTGGTGTCGTTTTAATTTTTTCGGCATTTCAATTATTTTTTTTCGGCGTCGTTATTTTTCAGTAGTTTTGGTTCGTTTTAAATTTTTCGGCATTTTCATTAAATTTTTTCGGCGTCGTCATTTTTCAGTTGTTTTTGTGTCGTTTTAAATTTTTCGGCATTTTCATTAAATTTTTTCGGCGTCGTCATTTTTCAGTTTTTTTGTGTCGTTTTAAATTTTTCGGCATTTTCAATTATTTTTTTTCGGCGTCGTCATTTGAGCCTTTCGTATTTCATGATTGATCTTCTTTTTGTCGTACTCTTTTTTTCTCCTTCCTTCCTTGTTTCCTTCCTCTTATCCTCCGTCTATTACGTTCTTCATCTTATTATTATTCTTTCTTCAGTCTTCTCCAAGTTAACTCTTTTGTCCTCTCTTTAATCTTATTTTTGCCTTGCTCTTTGTCTTTCTTTCTTCCTCCCTTCCTTCATACGTATTATCCTCTCCGTCTCGTATTTCATCATGTTACTTTTCTTTTTTTAGTCTTCTCTACGATAACTTTTTAACTCTCTCTCTCTCTCTCTCTCTCTCTCTCTCTCTCTCTCTCTCTCTCTCTCTCTTTTCATGACCGTCCTCAGCATCATCCATTTTCAGAGACTATTTCTTTTCCATTTTCCTGTATTTTTTATCCATTAGTCTTCTCTTTCCTGACGCTCTACACTTTTCATTTTCCTCTGACGTCGTTTTTAGTGTCTCTCTTTTCCTCTCGGCCATCATCCTCTTCATATATTCTCCTTCGCCTCTTTCCTTCAGTTTTTGTCTTGTGTTTATTTATCCTTTACGTGTCTATTTCTTGACGGTTTTGTATTCTCCGTTTTTTTCCTCTGTTCTTATTTTTTTCAGTCTGTCAATCCCTTTCCTCCCGGCCGTCTTCGTAAGTCTTAATTCCCTCTTTTCCCTCGTCTGTGTGTTTTATAGTGGCGCCATTCTTGCTTGGTCCATGCTGACCTCCGGAGCTCATCTTGATCCTCTTTTGAGTGTTTCGCCAGAGTCCGGGTTGAGAGGTGGTCTTCAGGGATTGGACGGCGAGGCGGAGGAGGAGGAGGCGAAGAGGTGAAGGAGAGGAAGAGGCATTGACAAAGAAAAGGAGATTTGGAAGATGAGGAGGCGAGGAAGAAGAGGTGGTGAAGAGGAGGAGAAGGCAAAGAAGAGGAAGAGACAAAGGGTTGACAGGTGGTCTTCAGGGATCGGACGAAGAGGAGGAGGAGGCGAAGAGGTGAAGGAGACGAAGAGAAATTGCCAAAGAAAAGGAGAGTGGGAAGATGAGGCAGCGAGGAAGAAGAGGTGGTAAAGAGGAGGAGGAGGAAAAGAAGAGGAAGAGACAAAAAAGAGGAGGAGTCAAAAGAGAGGTGGATGGTGGATGTGGGCAGTCAGCTTGTGGCGGTGGGCAAGAGTCGAACGTGGGTCCCCCATAACACCGCGGCTGCAAACTGACCACTCAGCCACTGTCTCCCCCTGACCCTGACCCTCCACCTCTCTTTTGCCTCCTCCTCCTCCTCCTCTTTGCCTCCTCCTCCTCTTCGCCACCTCTTCTTCCTCGCCTCCTCCTCTTCGCCACCTCTTCTTCCTCGCCTCCTCCTCTTCGCCACCTCTTCTTCCTCGCCTCCTCCTCTTCGTCACCTCTTCTTCCTCGCCTCCTCCTCTTCGTCACCTCTTCTTCCTCGCCTCCTCTTCTTCCCCATTTCCTTTTCTTTGCCACTTCCTCTTTTTCTCCATCACCTCTTCACCTCCTCCTCCTCCGCCTCCTCCTCTTCGTCCGATCCCCGTTCCTTTTCCTCCTCGTCATCTTCGCCTCCTCCTCTTCTCCTCTTCACCTGTTCTCTCACTTCTCCTCTTCGCCAGTCACCGTTCCTCTTCCTCCCAGTCTCTTAATTCTACCTCCGCGGCGCGTTACGTCACTCGCGCTGAATTATCTCCGTCACTCCGGCTTTTTTTCGCCTTTTTCCTTCACCCTCTTCGATATAATCCCTTCATTGTTTAATTATACGCTTTTTCCCTCCTTCGTGTACTCCTTCCATCGTCCCTTCCCTCGTTCCTTACTTCCCTCTTTTTCTCCTTTTTTACTTTTCTTATATGAAGTCGTATATAATGGAGTGTTTATTTTTCTTTTTCCTTTCTTTCCTTTATTCCTTCCCCTTTCTGTTTCTCTGTCTCTGTCTTCGCTTCCCTTTTTCTCTTTCTCTTATTTTTCTCTTGTATTTTTATTTCTTCTTGTTCCTGCTTTTGTTAGTCTTCCTCTTGTTCCTCCTCCTCTTCTTTTTTTTCCTTCTTCTTCTTCTTCTTCTCCATCTGTTTCTCTGTCTTCACGTCCCTTTCCTCTATTTTCTTCTTTCCTCCTCCTCCTTTGTCCCTTCTCTTGCTCTTGTTCTTCTTTTCTCTTGTTTCGTTTTCTTTATTTTTTTCTCTCCTTCCGTCTTTCCCTCTTTCGTCACTTCGTCCCTTAATTCCTCCTTTTTTCTGTTTGAAGTTTTTTTTGTTGAAGTTAAAGTCTTGTTACCTAATGGAGTATTTTTTGTCTAGTTTCTTTTACCTCTCTCTCTCTCTCTCTCTCTCTCTCTCTCTCTCTCTCTCTCTCTCTCTCTCTGTGTGTGTGTGTGTGTGTGTGTGTGTGTGAAAAATTGAATGCCGGCAGGACGGAGATGCGATAATGTTTGCTAATATATGTAATGGAATACGCGGCAATGGGAGGTAAGAGAGAGAGAGAGAGAGAGAGAGAGAGAGAGAGAGAGAGAGAGAGAGAGAGAGAGAGAGAGACCCCCCCCAGCGGCGGGCCGTTGCCCGCTCATCGACATATATGTACCCATTTACAATATGTAAGATGTAAAAATAAAGAAAGAAAAAAAAAGAGAGAGAGAGATTACTTTTCTTTCTTTCCTTCTGACACTCACATATGATTACTAACTCACACTTCACAACCTTTACTCTTTACTAAACTCTTTCTTTTGCTATTTATCATATATTATACTCTTTCTTATACACTTTAATATTATATATACTCTTTACTACCCTTCCTTCTCATCACAGCTTTCCTTCAACCTTCTACTACCACCACTACTACTACTACTACTACGAACACCACCACCACCACCACCACCACTACTACTACTACTACTACCACTACTACTACTACTACTACTACCACCACCACCACCTCTACTACTTCTACTCTTTATTAGTCACAGCCTCCACAACGTCTTCCTTTACACCACTACGCAAGCCATTCATCCTGCGGTCACCCTCCTTAGCGGTCACCCTTCCGAGGCCTTCTTTATGGTCACTGAGGGCCGCGTCGTGGACACCAACACCAGCTGAGCCTTTTAATGGCCAAGGTTCTGTTCCTCCTCTTTATGTTCCCATCGTTTTAACACTTTAGGGCTGCTCTCCTTCCGCCTGTCTGTCTGTCTGTGTCGGTCTCCGTTCTACGTTTTATCTAACTTCGGTATTATGAGTAAAAATCCGTTGCGTCCTGTTTTCCCTTTTTAATTCAATGTGTATTTTAAAGCTCTTTGCGTCGTGGTTTGAGGCGCTTAGGTCTTCATTATTTCCTGTTTCCATTCTTCCCTTTGTTTGACTTTAGCGGTGGTGTGTGTGTGTGTGTGTGTGTGTGTGTGTGTGTGTGTGTGTGTGTGTGTGTGTGTGTGTGTGTGTGTGTGTGTGTGTGTGTGTGTGTGTGTGTGTGTGTGTGTGTAATAATAATAATAATAATAAACGGTTTATTTCATGAAGTACCAGGCAGCCCTAGAGCTGAAAATATACATCAATGGAAGATGAAATGAATGAGACAAATGAACAAAGTAGTATGATTGAAAATAAAAAGGAAAGTAGAAATAACAATAATAGCAATAATCATAGTAAAGATAATAATAATAATCATAATAATCACGATAATAATAATGATAATAATAATAGAAATCATAATAATAATAATAATCATAATAACAACAACAATAAGTCCTAATGAAAAATATTTACAAAACATACAAATTGTGCTGCTCTTAATTTGCATTGTTGATATATTTGACCATCATGGGCACTGCGCTGTTCTTATAGCGGTCAGTCCGTGCCCGTATCGGGGCAATAATGTTGTGGTGTCTCACTGAGTGCTGAGGGCGGTTCACTGCAGGTGGGAGGATGTGTCTGTGTCTGGGCTGGTTGAGAAGCTTGGTTGCGAACCGGTGTAGTAGGGTCTCGTGACGGTGTTGTAGGCTGGTGAGATGGAGGGAGTCGAGGGCGTCCTGGTAGCTGGTGTAGTGAGGGCCCAATATGATTTTGCAGGCTCGCTTCTGGACGCGTTCAAGTTGGCGGCGCTGCGTGATGTTGATGGAGGAAGACCACGCTGGGGACGCGTATGTCAGTTTGGGGAGGATGAACGAGGAGTACACGCTCGCCAGCGCACACTCAGGGGCCCCCAGCGTTTTGAGTCTCCTCAGCAGGTACAGTTTATAGGTGGCAGATCTGGTGAGCTAGGAGACGTGCTCCTTCCATGTGAGCTTGTTGTCCAGGGTGACTCCAAGTAGTTTTGCAGATGTAACTACCCGGAGGGGAGTGTCGTTGATGGATGGATGGATGGATGGATGGATGGATGTGTGTGTGTGTGTGTGTGTGTGTGTGTGTGTGTGTGTGTGTGTGTGTGTGTTTCTCTCTCTCTCTCTCTCTCTCTCTCTCTCTCTCTCTCTCTCTCTCAGTCAGTCAGTAGGTCAGGAGGTCTATCAGTCTGTCTCGCATTGTGTCTGTCTGTCTTTTTCTTGTCATTTCCCTCTCCGTCAGTCTGTCTGTCTGTTACTTTCTCTCTCTCTCTCTCTCTCTCTCTCTCTCTCTCTCTCTCTCTCTCTCTCTCTCTCGGTAAGTCCATATTTAGTGTCCCCGCCGTTGGGTCTCGTAACAGAGCAACTTTTGACCGTAGCGAGGCGGTGAGGAAACTTTAAAACCAGTCCAGTGAAGCAACGAGAGCAGGAGGAGGAGGAGGAGGAGGAGGAAGAGGAGGAGGAAGAGGAGGAGGAGGAGGAGGAGGGACGAGAAGAATAGTGAGAAAGGACAAAGAGCAAGGGAGAGAGATAATGAGGGGAGAAAGTCACCCTCCTCCTCCTCCTCCTTTCTTCTGTTTCCTCCGTTCTTTCGTTCTCATTTTTTATTGTCTGTCTGTGTGTCTGTCCGTCCGTCTCTCTCTCTCTCTCTCTCTCTCTCTCTCTCTCTCTCTCTCTCTCTCTCTCTCTCTCTCTCTCTCTCTCTCTCTCTCTCTCTCTCTCTCTCCCCCTCTCTCATCCATTTTTTCCGTTCCTCCTCCTCCTCCTCCCTCTCTTCCTCTCTTCTCTCTTCCTCTCCCCTCACAGCCGTCAGTTATCCGCATGGCAGGACAGGGCGAGCAGGGACGAGCTCCTCCCCACGCCGCAGGAACCCCAAGAGGAACACTGTCGTCCAATATTCATAGTTGCTGGAGATGGTGGTGGTGGTGGTGGTGATGGTGCTGGTGCTTGTGGTGGTGGTGGTGTAGAGTATGGGCCCTTAGGCAGATTTGGTGGAAAATTTGGAGGTTTGGTTAGGTTATGTATAGTAGTGACGGTGGTAGTAGTAGTAGTAGTAGTAGTAGTAGTTAGTAGTAGTAGTAGTAGTGGTGGTGGTAGTGGTAGTAGTAGTAGTGGTGGTAGTGGTGGTGGGAGAGAAAGGGCCCGTAGGATTGGACAGTGAACAGGAGGGATTGGAAAGGTAAAGTTGGGGGTATATGCTATAGTTGCGCGTGGCGGCGGTGTTCATCTCCGTCACATCGGTTGTAGAGGTTATGGAAAGGATGGTATAAGGATATTTTCAATGGTGGACGGTAGAGAGGCAGGAGACGTTGATTGTTGGTGTTCCTTATTTAATGATATAGTCAGGTAATGTAATGAATGCGGCGTGAATTAGTTGGAGTGCTTGACTAATAGAGGAACGAGTGTTATAGTGTGATGGAGTAATTGTGGCGGATGTGGAGTGGTCAGGAAGTAATGGGAATGGCTAAGTTAAGTTCGTCATTTCATATTTAGTCGGGGATTGTAATGAATGTCGTGTGAATGAGTTTGGGTGCTTGACTAAGAGCGATATAGTCTGAGCGATATAGTGTGGTGGAGTAGTTGTTGGGGTGGATATGGAGTGGTCGAAGAGAAGAGGGATGCGGAGTAGTCTAGGAGTGGAGGGAATGACTGCTTTAAGTATTGCCCAGCTGCCACACCCGACACATTCTCCCAGCGGATCTAGTTAGTGTCCGCTCGCTCTTTCCATCCTCCACCCACGGCCATTACATTCACCTACGGCTTTGTGCAGGCCAGGGTTGGAGTCCTCTCGGGGGCAGACGTAGCCAAACCTAATCTTACCGAAGTTATCTTTAACCTAGTATCGTATCCTAACCTAATGTAACCCAACCTTACCTGACCTATCCTAACCTAATCTAACCTAATCTTATCCAACCTATCCTTACCTAATCTAACCTAATCTAATCTTATGTAATGTTACCCAACCTTGCCTTACTTTACCTTACCTTACCTTACCTTACTTTACCTTACACAGCATAACCTAACAGTACCTAACCTTTATCTAACCTTATCTAAACTAAACCAACCTTACTTTACCTTCCATTACCTAAACTGATATGACCTAACCCATCCTAACCTCGTCTAACACTACATAACCTTTCCTAACCTAATCTAACCTAAAATAATCTACCTTACTTAACCTTACCTAACCCATCGTAACCTAACCCATCCTAACCTAACCTAACCTAAGCGTTCCTAACCTAATCTAACCTTACCTGACCTAATCTCTCCTAACATTACCTAACCTAATATATCCTAACATTACCTGACCTAATCTATCCTAACATTACCTGACCTAATCTATCCTAACATTACCTAACCTAATCTATCCTAACATTACCTAACCTAATCTATCCTAACATTACCTAACCTAATCTATCCTAACATTACCTAACCTAATCTATCCTAACATTACCTAACCTAATCTATCCTAACATTACCTAACCTAATTTATCCTAACATTACCTAACCTAATCTATCCTAACATTACCTAACCTAATCTATCCTAACATCGGTAACGGTACGTCGAACTATCTAGATTGGTTAAGAAAAACACCAGGATAGCAAAAAGGAACTATGAGATCAAAGTAGCCAATGAGGCGAAAAGTAATCCTAAGGGCTTCTTTCATATGAATAGAACAAAAACACGGGAGAAAATTGGACCGCTGAAAACAAACACAGGGGAGCTAGTAGAAATTTACGAAAATATGAGCACATTGTTGAACGACTACTTCCTTTCAGTATTCACACAGGAGGATCGAACGACTATACCGGAAAGAGTTCAGGTGTACGAGGGCGGGGATGGCGATAAATTGAGGGATATAATCATTACCAGGCAAGTAGTTCAGGATGAGATAGATAAGCTTAAGAAGAACAAGTTGCCAGGTCCTGACGGGATATTTCCGAGGGTATTAAAGGAATTAGGTGATGTACTTAGTGACCCACTAACCGACATCTTTAAGATGTCGGTAAATACTGGCTATGTGCCGAGCTTATGGAAAGTAGCTAATGTGACGCCGATTTTTAAAAAGGGGGACAGGTCGGTTGCTTCAAACTATCGCCCAATTAGCTTAACATCGGTTATAGGCAAGATGCTGGAGTCCATCATAGCCAGGAACATTCGGGAGCATTTAGAGAAACATAGCTTAATTCACGACTCGCAGCATGGGTTCACAAAAGGTAGGTCATGCCTCACCAATCTCTTGTCCTTCTACAATAAAGTATTTGAGGCGGTTGACAGAGATGAAAATTATAATGTAATCTATCTTGATTTTAGTAAAGCGTTTGACAAAGTTCCTCCCCAACGACTGTTGCTTAAATTACAGGCTCACGGAGTAGAGGGTAAAGTTTTGAACTGGGTCAAGGCGTGGCTTAGCAATAGGAAGCAAAGAGTGCAAATCAATGGTAAAAGATCTGACTGGGGATGTGTTACGACTTACGAGTGGGGTCCCACAAGGTTCGTTATTAGGTCCACTTTTGTTTATTATTTATATCAATGACTTAGATACAGGAATTAGTAGTGATGTTAGTAAATTTGCAGATGATACCAAGATCGGTAGAGTAATTGAGTCGGATCAGGACGCTAGTATTCTCCAAGGTGAACTCAACAGACTGTATGACTGGGCGGATAAATGGCAGATGGAGTTCAATGTAGGGAAGTGCAGTATTCTGAGTGTAAGTAGGAACAACCTCTCACATAACTATTGCTTAAATGACACTCTCATTAGCAGGTCTGGGTGCGAGAGGGATTTAGGGGTCTTAGTGAGCTCTGGTCTCCGTCCAAGGGCACAATGCATTCAAGCTAGAAATCGAGCTAATAGGGTACTGGGATTTATTTCAAGGAGCGTAAGCAACAGAAGCCCCGAAGTCTTCCTCAAACTATATTTAGCATTAGTTAGACCTCATCTTGACTATGCGGTTCAGTTCTGGTCACCTTACTATAGAATGGATATCAAAATGTTAGAATCGGTGCAGAGGAGGATGACTAAGATGATTCAGGGGTTGAGAAACTTGCCATACGAGGAAAGACTCAAACAGTTAAACTTGCATGCTCTAGAAAGGCGAAGGGTGCGTGGAGACATGATCGAGGTTTATAAATGGATGAAGGGCTTTAATAAGGGAGACATTCATAAGGTTTTGTTGGTAAGAGAACCGGGTAGGACACGAAGTAATGGGTTTAAACTGAATAAATTCAGATTCAACAGGGACATAGGCAAAAATTGGTTTACTAACAGGGTGGTGGATGAGTGGAATGGGCTTAGCAGTCATGTGGTGAGTGCCAATACAATTGTCACATTCAAAAATAGACTAGATAAATTCATGGACAGCGATATTAGGTGGGGTTAGATACACGGGAGCTTAGGGTCAAAGGAGCTGCCTCGTACAGGCCTACCGGCCTCTTGTAGACTCCTGCGTTCTTATGTTCTTATGTTCTTATTACCTAACCTAATCTAGCTTTACCTAACCTGTCTTAACCTTTCGTAACATGGCCCATCCTATCCCATATAGCCGCTGCAGACAGGTACTCACACAGCTGCTCCGCCTCCCGTGCGTGTGGCCTGATGAAGAGAACCATTCACAGAGGGACCAAGGGCGAGGAGAGCCGAGGTAATCCGGACGTTCCTTGCCGCCCTGCCTCCCGGAGCGTTTAAGGCGCGCTAATCCCCCCGAGGCTCAGATATCACAGCGATGGACTTACATAGGGCGCTAGTCTCAGACGCTTCCGTGCTCACTCACGTCAACTATTCCCTATGATTTAGCTTTATTTTGTGTCTACGTCTCTCTCTCTCTCTCGTAGTCGTAGATATGAAGAAAATATTGCAGCCAACTGTAAAAATAACCCGAAATCTTTCTTCAGTTACATAAACAACAGAAAGGCGATCAAAAGTGGTATTGGACCTTTAACAAACAGCGACGGTGCACTAGTGACTGACAGCCAACACATTGCAAACCTCTTAAACAATTACTTTTCCTCGGTGTTTAATACTAACAGTCTTCCTCTCGCTACCACCAACACCAGTACTATTGTAAATCTCGAGCATGCATTGCCTAATTTTGAAATAACAACCGATGAAGTCCTTAAAGCTCTCCATTCACTTAAAACAAATAAAAGTCCTGGACCTGACAAAGTATATCCAACTCTGCTGAAAGAAACGAAGAGCGAAATACTCTCCTCCCTCACAACCGTATTCAATATGTCCTTGCGACAAGGCATCGTCCCTTCAGATTGGAAAAAGGCTAACGTGACACCGATTTTCAAGAAAGGAGACAAAAAAGTACCAGGTAATTACAGGCCCATTAGTCTAACTTCGGTTGTAGGTAAGCTACTTGAGGGCATAATTAGAGACAAAATTGTGAGTTACCTTGAAAGCCACTCATTGATTGGGGACTCACAACATGGCTTCCGAAACAAAAGATCCTGCCTATCAAACCTATTAACCTTTTATAACGACCTCTTCACTGTTTATGACGTAACCAAATCACTGGACGTAGTCTATCTTGATTTCAGAAAGCGTTTGATAAAGTCCGCATCATAAATTACTTTACAAATTAAAGCAAATAGGTATTGACGGTCAAGTAAACCAATGGATCGCGAATTGGTTGAGCAACAGACAACAAAGAGTAGTGATTGACGGATTTAACTCAGAGTGGGCGCCTGTCACTAGTGGCGTCCCTCAGGGCTCGGTCCTTGGCCCAGTGCTCTTCATTATCTACATCAACGACGTGGATGTTGGACTCAATAACCGCATTAGTAAATTTGCAGACGACACAAAGATTGGTAACTCGGTTCTCACTGACGAAGACAGGCAAAGCCTCCAAGAGGATTTGCACAAAATTTCATCTTGGTCGGATAGATGGGAGATGCCCTTTAACGTAGACAAGTGCCAGGTCCTTCAAGTTGGAACGAGGAATAAGAAGTTCGAATACGAAATGCGCGGCGTTAAACTCAAAAGCGTTCAATGCGTCAAAGACTTGGGGGTCAAAATCGCGTCAAACCTCAAATTCTCACAGCAATGCATCGATGCAGCAAATAAAGCGAACAGAATGTTGGGCTTCATTAAAAGAAACTTTGTATTCAAGAATAAAGATGTAATACTCCCGCTCTACAACAGTTTAGTCAGACCCCACTTGGAATATGTGGTACAGTTTTGGTCCCCCCACCATGCAAAGGATATTGCTAAATTAGAAGGTGTTCAGCGTAGGGCAACGAAATTGATCCCTTCCTTGCGCAACAAATCCTACGAAGAAAGGCTTTCTACCCTTAACATGTTCTCTCTTGAGAAACGTCGCCTCCGAGGAAAATTGATCGAATGTTTTAAAATACTTAATGGTTTCACGAATGTAGACAGATCAACATTGTTTATGATCGATGACAGTCTGCGCACGAGGAACAATGGCGTAAAACTCAGATGTAGACAAGTAAATTCAGATTGCACCAAATTTTTCTTCACCAACGTTGTAGTGCGAGAATGGAATAAGCTTCCACCATCAGTGGTCCAGTGTAACACGATTGACTCCTTCAAAAATAAGCTCGACCGTCACTTCCTTCAACTTAATATCAACTAGAGTAGAAATGCAACGTTTTGGAGTCTTCTGAATAATGTAAAATCACTTAGGTTTAAGGACAGACCACCAAGTCTGGACCATGGGGTCTGTGTGGTCTGATTTTCTATGTAAATCTATGTAAATCTCTCTCTCTCTCTCTCTCTCTCTCTCTCTCTCTCTCTCTCTCTCTCTCTCTCTCTCTCTCTCTCTCTCTCTCTCTCTCTCTCTCTCTCTCCTTTTGTCTTTCGTGATGTCTGCTTTTTTATTTTAGTCTTTCTTTTTCTTTTTTTTCTTTCATCAATCCTCCTTGCGTGTGTGTGTGTGTGTGTGTGTGTGTGTGTGTGTGTGTGTGTGTGTGTGTGTGTGTGTGTGTGTGTGTGTGTGTGT
Organism: Eriocheir sinensis; assembly: GCF_024679095.1. Taxonomy (NCBI): domain Eukaryota; kingdom Metazoa; phylum Arthropoda; class Malacostraca; order Decapoda; family Varunidae; genus Eriocheir; species Eriocheir sinensis. Next base: position 462,676 of record NW_026112164.1, read on the forward strand.
GTGTGTGTAGTATTTTTCTAAGCCTGTTTCCTTTTCTTTAAACTTCATTTCCTTCTCATTTAGACTCGCCGTGTTGCGTTCTTGTGAAATTCTTTTGGTGCGACTTTTTTTCCTTCTTTTCTTCCCTTTTTTTCGCATTGTTACCATTCATTAGTAAGGCTGACCTCCCTCTCTGCCTACTCCTTCCTGCTCCTGCTACTGCTTCTGCTCTCTTCTGTTCCCCTGCCTGACTGCTTGGCTGCCTACTACTACTACTACTACTTCTACTACTACTACTACTACTACTACTACTACTACTACTACTACTAGTACAACTATACTACTACTACTACTATTACTACTATTACTACTACTACTATTACTACTACTACTTCCTTCCATGATTTCTTTCCCCTTTCCTTTCCTTCCTTCTTTCTTTCCTCATGTTATTTCTTCATTCATTCCTTCTCTCGTTTTTCCTCCTTTTTTTCCCTCCCTCACCTCCCTTTCCAAAAACTTCCCTTCTTAGTTTCTTTCCATTTTCCTTTCCTTTCTCACTCCTTCCCTTTTCTTTTTCTCCTCCCTTTCTTTCTTTCTTTTTTTCCTTCATTTATTTCTACCCAGGTCCCTTTCAAAATATCTTCCTTCTGTTAGCCTTTTTGTTAGCTGTTTTTTGTGTGTTTTTGATTAAGGCGCAAACTGTTATCTCACGTGAGGTCCGGTATACCGTTGCCTGCTTTCACAAGTTGATTATAGTAAGGTGAGATAACACAATAGCCTTTTTAGTTAAGTGATGTGTGGCCGAGCGGTAGCCGTTATAAGTTCACTTTAGTTCACTTTTGTTCTCTCTCTCAGGTTGATACAAATACCAAATGTATTTTAACTATATTAACAGTTGTACTACATAAGGTTTACAGTTTACGTGAGCGAGACGCACGAAATCAGAGACAGCCACACCGCTGCAGGGCGCGGGGCGGCAGAGCACCGCTCGCCTGCCCGTCACCCGTCTTCTCTCTCTTCGCGTTGTTCGCCCGTTTTATTTGCTTGTAGTTCGTCCGGAAGGGTGTGGGTTCCGGTTGATGACGGCTGATGAAAGTCATCATTTGCTGATCCTAGTGTCAGTTCATCACAGCTTCCCACGGCCAAAAGCACGACGTTTTGTTAAACATTCTGTTGTGCGACACCGACCGGGTGTCGCCACACGTACAGTCATACATACACATGTACATTATAATATACACATTACATCGCTCGGTTCTCTAAAAGTCGCGACCTCGCGACTCACCCGACCTTAAAAAGCAGTGTACCTACCCATGTTACAGTCGCACAATGTGTACTAGTTAAACGAGGTCCTGTTATGGTTGCATTAAAAAAAATATATACAAGTCAGAGCCCGCCTAACGATACAACATCGGGAAATGCCAATGATAATAAAAATAATCATGGAAGTAACAAGAAATGGGCAAAGTACATACAGGGCGAGGTAAACAGGGCTAGAGTCGTGGACATGGAAGCTCAGTACTATTCCGAGAAAAGAAAATAATAGCTCGAAAAATTATTTACATGATACATCCTAGTAAAATTAAATTGACTAAACTGTCATTAGGATACATGGTAATGGAGCTATTTGGAATAGTAAAAAGAAAAAGGAACAATCCTTGAAGAAGATCTGCTACACACTGAACCTTCGAGTCACACCCGGACACAAAACTGTCGCAGAGAAACACTCATCCGTTGCGTGACAATTAATTGCCAGTGTCGTTACCCTCGGCACGCCTTCGAGACGGGTGGGGTTTACAACAATAGATAAGGTTGTGTGAAAAGAGGTAATGTTATCCGTAGAGTCTCCTAATAGTTACAATGTGATAACAAGGACAAGTCTGGAGAACCTTAGAAACATCGGCAGTCAGCACCACTAACTCCTAATACTCCGTTTTTCAGGTCTACAGTACTATAAAAGAAAATCCTGTCACCAAGTTGTGAAATCACTGTTGTAACAAATCTCACTGAAATATATAATTCCAGCATAATTGATTAAAGTAATTCCAGCATTAATAAACTTCAAATGAAAATGACAAATTTCCACCTATCCCTCGATCGTAACGAACGTGGATGACTAACATCTGTGACGCCAAAAATAATTCCCGTAACGGGTAACAGTGGTATGTCAAGTAAGGGTAAGTAAGACTTGTCTGCTTACTTCCAAAGCTTACAGATAATCACACACTGGTTACGATAAAAGTTAGGGACAGCATCTGCTCAAGTTAAGTTAAGTCTGCCAGTGCAGAGAAAAAGTATGTTTTAAGCAGAAGCACATGAGGTTCAAGGTTAAATTGTACCTATCCCTATGTTAGTCTACACCCTCGGTTATTACGGCTCCAATTAAATTAAGAAGACTGACTGCCTTGCATCAACTCAGCAATAAAAGAAAATAGTGGGTTAGAGAGAAAAGTATTACTCAAGCACTCCCCTTCTCGCATGAGAAAGATGCAGGCAAAAGCTTAGGAACCAAACATAAATCAGTAGATGCGAGGATGCAGGTTATAGTCGTGTGGTGGAAAGATACACAAAGCAGCGTCAGGCTGAACCTCAAGCCGGCGCTAGTCTTTGGAGACGATCACTATGCACCATTCTGTGCAAAAAAAAAAAGATCGTCAGGCTCAAATTTCCAACCACCTATTTATCTGACTATTTCTGCCTAAACCACGGGTAAAAGAACACACCAAGGAATTTTTGATTACCGCTGGTGACACCCAAAAAGGTTTAGGTCAGGGTCGCGAAGGCCCCCCTCCCCGACGAACGTGTCGACGGCAAACGAAGCTTCAAAAAGGACCCAAAATTACTTTAAGGGCCATAAAAGTTGGCTGATAAAACCGTGTAGGTTGCCAGTGGGGCTGTAGTCAAGGGATACTGCACTCCTTCGAAGAGGAACTTTAAGGACAATCATGTACACAAGGAACTCTAGTAATAATCTAGCATTAGCTACAGAAATGGTTTCTCCATCTGTCTAGTTTCCTTGTTTAAAACACGAGATCAAATCAGTAGATAGCCTATAGGCGTCCACTGGCCTGTTAAAAAGGCCACTCGTTTGCACAGTGTCCACAGCAAAATTTATACCCTTTACGAGGCTGTGTTGCCCATCTTCCCCAAATATTTCAAGAAAAAGTGACCGAAACGCATCATAATCCTTCCGTCCAGTGAACGCGCTCCTGTTTATGAGGGCCGTCGTTCCCGTTCCCGGGATTGACCTTCGACGGCTGAGAGATATTTTATCTCCCGGATTTGACACGAATGAAATGTCCATGACAATCTCACTTGAAACAAGAAGTCCCTGGCCGAATAATCTGCCTCCCTTGCTACCCTGCGAAATACCTAACTGCTGTTGCTGTTAGCGGGTGATTAGGGGCAGAAGCCATTGTGGGATTAGTAAGGTAAGTAAATACCTCTTGGTTGCACATGCAGCGTAGGAGGAGCAAGCACCCTTTGAAGACTGCTACACTCCTTACATGAGAACAGTTACCGTTATCCTTGACGGCACTGTTCTTTCTCTCTACCCACCCCTCATAGTCCTCGGGTCAGGTTTCTCTGCCATTAAAAGAGTTACTAGTAAAATGAGGAGTGAAATGGTAAAAGAAAAAAATATTGCTGCAAAAATAAGTAAAGTAATAATCATTCACCGCTAAGTATGTGCTCACTCCTCCCCTATGCTTTTAAAATGCATAGTAAAAGAGGAAAAAGAATAATGAGTGAGGCTTAGCAAGACAAAACGTCTCCACTGTGCAATAAAACACACAAAAGAAAGGAGAAAAGAAAATGAATGATTATACATTTAATGCGTAACAATGTTACTCAAGAAAAATATTAAACATCCACACGCCAGAAAAATCAACAGATGAAAAATCTAATAGATTAGATACGGCCCCTCACGCCTTAACACGTGAACATAATAATAGTAATGCACCTGAAATAATGTTGCAAGTGGTGTAATTACTGAAACCGTATCAATGAGTGTCAGCTATAATGTGTTAAAAACCTCGAAGACAGCAACTCGATGCCCCACTACTCAGCACGCTTGCGTCCTTCGCCTCGCCGGTGGCAAGGGCAGGGCTGCAGGGATGGCAGGGTCTGCCGTCCCCCGTCTGATAGCGGCGGGCAGACAATATACGCCCACCAGTCACCCTCAAAGGTCCGAGTTGCCTGGCAAAGATAAGTGCGCACCTACGACGAGTTGTGTCGTAGGAAGAAACAAATGCCTGGACACCTCCAAGGAAACTTGGTTGTGTGGAAGTGCGAGGCGGGGCGCGCGGGTTGTGTGGAGGTGTGGGGCGGGGCAAGGTGTGCTCTCGGGTGCGGCTGTGTGCTAACTCGACTCACTGGGGCAGGAAAAGCCGCGCTGATGTCAGCGTATGCTTGCTGTGTCCGATACCGTTCACTGCCCCCACACACTGAGAGAGAGATATAAATTCGGAGTAGTTCGTAACCACGCTGCACATCATTTATGTTAACGACTTTTAAGCGTCATTTTTAACGTGGTTAATGTAACGTGTTACGTTTAAGTTTAAGGCGCGAACTGCTATCTCACGTCAGGTCCGGTGTACCGTTGCCTGCTTTCACAAGTTGATTGTAGTAAGGTGAGATAACACAATAGCCTTTTTAGTTAAGTGATGTGTGGCCGAGCGGTAGCCGTTATAAGTTCACTTTAGTTCACTTTAGTTCTCTCTCTCAGGTTAATATAAATACCAAATGTATTTTAACTATATTAACAGTTGTACTACATAAGGTTTACAGTTTACGTGAGCGAGACGCACGAAATCAGAGACAGCCACACCGCTGCAGGGCGCGGGGCGGCAGAGCACCGCTCGCCTGCCATCACCCGTCTTCTCACTCTTCGCGTTGTTCGCCCGTTTTATTTGCTTGTAGTTCGTCCGGAAGGGTGTGGGTTCCGGTTGATGACGGCTGATGAAAGTCATCATTTGCTGATCCTAGTGTCAGTTCATCACAGCTTCCCACGGCCAAAAGCACGACGTTTTGTTAAACATTCTGTTGTGCGACACCGACCGGGTGTCGCCACACGTACAGTCATACATACACATGTACATTATAATATACACATTACACTTCCTTCCTTCCTTCCTTCTTTCCTTCCTTTCCTTCTTCTTTCCCTACTTTTTGTTTCCTTTAGTATTTCCTGTCTTTTGCCCAGTTCAAAATGTATATCCGTGTGTGTGTGTGTGTGTGTGTGTGTGTGTGTGTGTGTGTGTGTGTGTGTGTGTGTGTGTGTGTGTGTGTGTGTGTGTCCCGTTGGCCCCGTCGGTGTTACGCCTTTGTCTCTCTCCTTCTCTCCCTCACCTTCATTTTTTCCCCTCGTTTCATCGATCTCGGAGGCGCGGGCTGATGAGGGCGATAAGAAAGTGTCATCTGGGCGGCGGCCACTCAGCAGGTGTACGAGGCTCCACTCTAGTCCCTCAGAGTGTTACGCCCACACACTGCACGGCCCGACACTCGCTGAAAAGGTCGTACTCTTAGAGGGGGGAGGATGCACTGAGGGAAAGACAGGTTAGAAGGGAGCGTAGCAGGGCAAGGTGATGGTGAAAAGAGTACGATTAAAAAGAGAATACATGTTTTAGTCCTTCGGAAGTGTTCACGCCCCGACTTCCGACACTCACTGAAAAAGTCGTGTTCTTAGGAAGGGAAAGATTAAAGGAGGAAATTAAAGGAGGGTAGAAGCAGTACGATTTTTAAAGAGAGAAAGATGGAGGGAGGAAAAGAAACGAGGGAAGGATTAGAGGGAAAAGAGAATAAGAGGGAAAGAGATAGAGTGGAAAGAAAGACTGAGAACGAGGAATACGAAAGGGAGACATTGGAAGAGAAAAAGAGTGAAAGGAGAAAGATTGAAAGAGAGGTGAAGGATAGAGAAGGAAAGGAAAAGTGAGACGATGAGGAGAAAGTATATAAGAAAGGGAGGAATAGGAAGAGAAAAAAGTGAAAGGAAAAAGATTGAAAGAGAGGTAAAGAGGAAGAGGAGGGAAGGAAATGTGAGACGATGAGGAGAAAGTATATAAGCAAGGGAAGAATAGGAATAGAGAAAAAGAGAGATTACGAAGGAGAGATGGAGTGAAAGAGAGAGGCGGAGGAGGAAAGAAAGAGTGAGAAGAGAAGAAGGAAGTATATAAGAAAGGAAGGAATAGGAAGGGAGAGGGAAGGGCTGAATGAGAGAGAGAGAGAGAGAGAGAGAGAGAGAGAGAGAGAGAGAGAGAGAGAGAGAGAGAGAGAGAGAGAGAGAGAGAGAGAGAGAGAGAGAGAGAGAGAGAGAGAGAGAGAGAGAGAGATTTTTGTGACCCTGGTGGTAGTTTGACGTAGTTTCTGTACCATGAACGTGACAAACACACTCATGAGGACCCGATTGACCTCCTTGTCGGCCTTTGGAAATAATTGATGTGAGAGGCGGAAGAGTCTGACAACACACACACACACACACACACACACACACACACACACACACACACACACACACACACACACACTTTCTGGCACAGGATGTTTCAGCATTTTTTGTATTTTTTAGGATCAATTTGGCCGCATTTTGTCACGGACTGATGAGCCAATACAGGGTGAAGCAGTGTGTGTGTGTGTGTGTGTGTGTGTGTGTGTGTGTGTGTGTGTGTGAGAGAGAGAGAGAGAGAGAGAGAGAGAGAGAGAGAGAGAGAGAGAGAGAGAGAGAGAGAGAGAGAGAGAGAGAGAGAGAGAGAGAGAGAGAGCGTCTGTAATAATAATAACAACAATAATAAGAACAATGATAATGATAATGCTAAAACTGTTAATTAGGTGAAAATTGCAAACAAAGCTGGAAATATACATAAATTTTGGATGATAAGATTAATATTACATATGTATACAGACAATTTTGGCAGTAGGAATGATTTTCACAATATAAAGATAATAATAGGAATAGTGAGTAGTTTACACTGAGTATTTATTTATGTATTTCATTAATTTTGTGTATGTGTGTGGGGGGAAGGGGCGGGTGGGGCGTGTGTGTGTACTGCCAGCCTAACCAAACCAAACCAAGACACAATAAAACACAAGAACACAACACCCACCAGCGAGCGAGCAAGCAAAATTAAGGCAAGCCTCACCTCACCTCGCTCCTCCCTTTCCCCTTACAACAACTAGTACTTCCTCGGACTCAACGTTTCTCGCGAATGACAGGCGGTGTGGAGATGCGGTGGTTGCGCTGCCCCATGTGTTAGCTGAGCGGGTGTGGCAGGCAGGTGACAGGTGGGTTGGTTGAGGTGGGGTGAGTTGGGGTCAAGCTAGGACAGAGGAGACAAGAACAGGAAGGTATTGATGGTCAAGCGATGGAACCAGGTGTAGATAGGACGTAGAAAGGGAGGCGAAGCAAGAGCAGGAGGAGGAGGAGAGAGGGAACGATAGCAAGGAGGAGGAAGAAAAGATGAATATGAGGAAGAGGAGGAGAAAAGTAAATAGCAGTGGATAGGTCGTATTAAAAGAGGGAAGGAAACTAGCGAAGGGGAAGAGGAGGGGAGAGGGGGAGGGAGAGGAGTAGGAAAAATAAAACTATCAGAAAAGACGAGCAGGAGAGGACAAGGATATATAGTAAAGAGGGAACAGGCAGACAGTGAAGAGACAGACAGGTGACGTTGTAAAAGGAAGGGGACGAAGGGGAAGGGAAGAGAGGGGGATTAGAAGCAGAGAGGAGGAGGAGGAGGAGGAGGAGGAGAGAAAAGAAATATATAAAGATGGGGAAAGACGAAGAGTGAGGTTGTAAAAAGAAAGGGAAGAGAAGGGAGGGGAGGGGAAGGAAAGGAAAGGAAAGGAAAGGAAAGGAAAGGAAAGGGAAGGAAAAGGAAGGGAAGGGAGGGGAAGGGAAGAGAGGAGAAGGGAAGGGAAAGAAAAAGAAGGGAAGGGAAGGGCAAGGAAGGGAAGAGAAGAGAGGAGAAGGGAAGGGAAAGAAAAGGAAGAGAAGTGAAGATGTGAAATTTCGTGGGAATCGGAAGTGTGTTAGATATTGGGGAGAGAGAGAGAGAGAAAGAGAGAGAGAGAGAGAGAGAGAGAGAGAGAGAGAGAGAGAGAGAGAGAGAGAGAGAGAGAGAGAGAGAGAGAGAGAGAGAGTTTATATTCGAAAACAAAAATAAAAATAAAAACAACAATACAGCTAATACTCGTAAACCATCATCAACAACAACAACAACAACAACAACAACAACACTGAAAACTTGAAATATCGTTCGAATAATGTTTTCTTCTTATACACCTTACTAATATTTCAAACTCTTTACACCTCTACCCAGTATACAGTATATTTTTATTCTTACGTGCGTACTGACTGGCACACTGCGTACAGATTAGCTACACAACACTCCCTAATACCACTCTGACGCCGATTCCTGCCCCTCCCTGCTCGCTGCTGTTGTTGCCTCGCCTTGACTGAACCTCGCCGGGTCTTGCTTCCCTCCCTCCCTCCCCGCGCGGTGCAATGATTATCACTCCCGTAATTATCGGGTACTAAATAGGATTCGAGCCTGAAATTTGCACTCCCATCACTGCTTAATTTTCAGCGCGATAGGAAGATTAGGATACGATGAGGGTACTGGAATGGCTGACTTACTCATGCTAGCACAGGACACATGTCATTGCTTTATTAGAGATGTGACAGGGAAGAGCAAGAAGAGAGAGAGGAACTGAGAAAGGGAGAATAGGAAGTGAAGAAAAGTGAAACGAGAAATGAAAAGTAGGAATGGGAAAGAAAAAAAGGAAGGAGACAAAAAAGAGATGATAGTGAAAAATAGGATCATCTTAGGTTAAAACATGTTGGCTGCTGGGATGGCTGACTTGTACTGCCGACAGGAGATCCAGGTATTGATGATAAAAGAGAATTAATCACGCGTGCAATAAAACACACTCAGGGCCGTGATGTAACAGAGAGAATATTGTATTTTTTTTACAGCAAAGAAAACTGTTAGTGGACAAAAAAAAAAAAAAATAGTAATGAAAAAAAGCCCTTAAATCAGTGCTCCTATAAAAGAGAGTTAAGAGGAGTGTCCGAAAGAGAGGTCACCCATCCAAACACCGACCCTTCAAGTAGTTAGTGGCAGTGGGTATTGGGACCCGTTCATGGTGCTGGTTCATCAGAGGAAGGTTGGCTGATTGATCTTAACGTCGACAAAGCACTTACTCAAGGCAAGAGGATTTAGACCCTTTGAAGTTAGCCCAGCCAGCCTGTGATGAACCAGTAGGATAACTTTAGTCCAGATCTTTTTATTGCATTGGGTAGATGTTTTGTCGGACTACCACCAGGGTCAAAACCACCCCTGGAAGTGCCCACAACTCCAGTACGAAAGCCTTGTCAATTGTGTGTGCTTGGACGCCGAAACGTTGAGGAATATGGGCTTCAGAGTCTAAGATCGAAGAGCGTCATCAAAGTAATTACCCCTCGGCCTTCCTGTTCCCCGCCCTTCCCACGGTCCAACTGGTCTCTGATGAACCAGTAGGATAAACTTAGTCCATATCTTTTTATTGCGTTGGATGGATGTTTTGTAGGCGCTGAGATTAATCCAACCAGCCTCTGATGAACCAGTGACCCCCGTAAGTCATCATATTGGCTTGAGTAAGGTTAATGCAGTCAACCTCCTTCTCATGAACCTGTAACTTAGGTCGGTATTATAAAACGCTTTGGCTTCTCACATCAACTATTTCTAAAGGTCAAAGAGGGAATCAATCGGGTTCTAATGAGTGTTTTTAGATTCACGTTACTGAGGAAGGGCCAGACTACCACCAGGGTCATAAAACTACTACAGGAAATTCCCCAAACTCATATGAAAGCCTTGCCAAATATATGAACTTGGGCGACGAAATGTTTTAAAATACCACCTAAATTTTACCGCCGACAAAGCAACCACTCAAGGCAACAATAAGATCAAGACCAATTTAGGCTACAGGTTCATTAGAGGTTGGTTGGGTTAATCTTACGACCGGCAATACACTCACTCAAGGCAACAATAAGATTAAGACCCGTTTAGGCCACTGGTTCATGAGAGGCTGGTTGGGTGTATCTTACCGCCGACAAATCACTCACTTGCCAATAAAATGACTAACGCTGCCGGTTCATTTGAGGTTGGCTGCATCAATCTTATCGCTGACAACACTCACTTAAGGCAACAATAAGATTAAGACCCGTTTAGGCCACTGGTTCATCAGAGGCTCGCCGGGTTAATCTTACCTCCGACAAATCACTCACTCGCCAATAAAATGACTTACGCTGCTGGTTCATTTGAGGTTGGCTGGATCAATCTTACCGCCGACAACACTCACTCAAGGCAATAGGATTAAGACCGTCTCGCCCACTGGTTCATCAGAGGGCGGCCGTCAGCGCCACTCCTCGCCTGGTGACTGCCGCGGCCCAAGGGAGGGAGAGCCGAGCTGTCCTTCACGTCTTTTATTGATCACCTGCCACCGCCGCCATCGCCTCCTCCTGCAGCAGACTTCCCCCTCCCTCCCATCACACTTTTCACCGGCCTGCCTTCGGTAAATATAGCTCCGAGGACTCCTTCCTTCTCCCCTCCCTCCGCCTCTCTCGGGACGCGGCGAGTGGTCCCCTTACACGCCCGCCGCGCCGCCACCGCCAGGCTCGTCACACCTCGACTGTATTGCCGCTGTCAGGGTGATTTTCTTTGATGCATTTCCACAGTTTGGCATCACGAGTTTCTGAGCTCCAAATACCAAAGACTTAAATAATTTCTCTTATAGGATTTGTCACTTTTTTATTAGTATCGTTGTTGAAGGGAGCAATGTCGAGAAGTGTTCCGTGTTCCGTTTGTTCTTCGTTTCTCTGCAGCCTGTTCCGGTGTGTGTTTGGCAGTGAGGTAGACGTGTAGTGGACGTGGTCATGGATCCTGTAAGTTGTTTGAAGCGAGGAGAACAGAACTAGGTATCCAGGTTGACAGGGGCATCGCTAGACGGGATTTTTTTTTTTAAGTGATAAATGAGAAAAGTTAATGAGAACCTTTTGTGTATGGGGGGGGGGATTGCATTGTGTTATAATAAGAACAAAGTGTAGTGAGCAAAAAATACTCACACAAGCATCTAATATTGCTTACTTTTCCAATCAGTGTATATTAATCACTAAAACCACAGGAACATTACTAATCCTCTAAAGTTCACATTGATTTGATATAAAGATGATCGAGGAAGAGTTAGGCCCCCTCCACACTGTGCCGACCCAACATCCGGCGATCGTTTCAAGACCTCTTTCCGACCATGTGCGACCCTTTCACATCAACATTTCACAGCCAAGACCTCGTGTACCCTGAGTCGCTGGGTTGTCGTGGCCCAGAGTCGGCACAGTGTGAACGGGGCCTTACGTATTTGCAGTGGGTTCTAATTCGTTATTCTTTCTGCACTTGACTTTCCTTTCTCTCACTTTTCTGCACTCTTTGGACTGTCGGCATCAGCGGTGGGCAGCGTTTTATAATGGACTTCTCTGATCGCTAATGCCTAAAGGGTTTGTGATACCGAGTAGTGAGGCGAAGTGTTGACCCGCCGCTTCCGGGTTCCTGCTAACTCACACACTCGCTAGGGATGCTGGGAGTCCGTCAACGGTCCATGCTGCTGGTTTGGTAATGCGTCACGGCCGGGCATGACCTCTTTTATCACTCTGGAATGGTTTTCTTTCATCATTTGCTTAATATACCCGTCCGGCGCCTTAATGGATGTGCGCTCGTTCATGTCGTCGCGTTCTCAGCAGCGGGAAGCGTCTGGGTCTGAGCGATGGGCATTAAAAGGTGAGCAGAGTGATGACGTAACTAATTTGTGGTGCCGCGCGGCGATGCTGGCGGCTCGTCGAAGGGAGAGTGAGTGTGATGAGGCCGTGAGGAGAAACAGAGGCCGGTATTCTCAGACGCTTCCGCTTCTCACATCAACTATTTCCAAAGTCCGAAAAGGGGATCAATTGCTCTTGAGTGTTTTCTTAGGTTCATGGCACAGAAGAAGAGTCAAACTACCACCGGGATCATAAAACTACCCCTGAAAATTCTTGCAGCTCTACGAAAGCCTTGTCAAATGTGTGTGCCTGGTGACCGAGAGGATTAAGAATACGGGAATGAGCGATGAACTTAAAAAGTGAGCAGTGATGATGTGTGTAAGATGTGCCGCGCGGCGATGATGGCGGCGCGTCGTAGAGTGTGATGTGGTCGTGAGAAGGCACAGAGAAACGTGGGAAGGGCGGGGCACAGGAAGGCTCTTCGATCTTAGACTGTGAAGCCCATACTCCTCAACATCTCGTCGTCCAAGCACACACAAATGACAGGGCTTTTGTAGTTGTGGGCATTTCCAGGGGTGGTTTTGAACCTGGTGGTAGTCTGACTAAGCGCTTTTTTTAATTTTTTTTTTTTTTTTTTTACAGCTAAGGAGACAGTTCAAGGGCGTAAAGAAAAAAATAAAAAAAAAGGCCGCTACTTATTGCTCTTGAATAGAGGTCACAGGAGTGGCCAAAAAGAGAGGTCAATTTCGGGAGGAGAGGTGTCCTGATACCCTCTTCTTGAAAGAGTTCAAGTCGTAGACAGGAGGAAATACAGATGAAGGAAGATTGTTCCAGAGTTTACCAGCGTGAGGGATGAAAGAGTGAAGATGCTGGTTGACTCTTGCATAAGGGGTTTGGACAGTATAGGGATGATCATGAGTAGAAAGTCGTGTGCAGCGGGGTCGCGGGAGGGGGGGAGGCTATGTACTTGTACCATGAACTTGAGAAAACAGTCATGAGAATAGGACTAATCTTGTCTGTGGCCTTGGGGAACTGTCGTAATGGGAGCCCGATACGTTTAAGAAGATGGACCTGGCTGTCTTTCCTCTCCCCTCACCTTGTTATTCATGGACTGTTTTGTGACCCTGGTGATAGTTTTACACGATGTCTGCATCTCGAACTGGAAAACCACCCAAGAAATCCCGGTTAATCTTGCCTGTGGCCTTGGGAAATAGTCGTAATGGGAGCCCGATATGTTTAAGAACATGACCCAAGTATCCACGAATCCCACACTGAAGGTATATTGACAAGTCTATTGAGGATGTGTTTGTATTCCCTTGGGTAGTTTTATGAGCTTAGTGATACTTAGACAAGGTTTTCGTCTGAAATACTTTAATCTCAAGTTAACAATGATACGTAAGGCAGAAGAGATGTGTCCATGTACCCACACTCTGAAGGCATATATTGGCAAGTCTATAGAGGTTGTGTTAGTATTCCCATGGGTAGTTTTATGAGCCTAGTGATACTTAGACAAGGTTTCTGCGTCTGGGAATACTTTAATCCCAAGTTAACAATGATACGTTAGGCAGAAGAGATAAATGTCCACGTATCCCAGACTGAAGGTACTCGCTGGTGTTCCTCTGGTTACTGGCGCTGTCCACGAGTAAATATATTCCTTCCCCTCGTCACGCCTTGCCGCCTGCCTCCCCGGGCCGCCGTGTCCTTGCCGCTGTTTGTCTTGTGTTGGCTTATGGGCCTCCGCGGGTACACGGTGCCTCTCCTCCTTCCTCCTCCTCCTCTTCGTCCTCCTCCTTTTCCTTCTTCTTTCTGGTGCTCCTCTTCTTCCCCTTCCTCATCCACCTTCAATCTTTCCTTCTCCTCCTGCCCATTCCTCTTCCTCTTCCTCCTTTTTTTTCTCCTCCTCTTCCTCCTCCTCTTCCTCCTCCTTCATTCTGCTGCTCCTTTTCTTTTAAAGCTGGTAGTATTTTTGCACTTCTCTCTCTCTCTCTCTCTCTCTCTCTCTCTCTCTCTCTCTCTCTCTCTCTCTCTCTCTCTCTCTCTCTCTCTCTCTCTCTCTCTCTCTCTCTTCTTTTTCCCTATCTTTTTTTCTATCTACTCGTATTTTTCATTCCCTTTCTTTTTTTCCCCTTCTATCCATCTTTTTTCACTTTCTATTTTTCCTTTTCTATCTCCTTTCCTTTCTCCTTTTTCTTTATTATTTTCCATTTCTTTTTCCCTTTCCTCTCTGTCTCTCTCTCCCTATCTATCTATCTATTTATCTGTCTTTCTGTCTGTCTATCTGTCAACCTCTTTCTCTCTTCTGTTACATTTTTATCCTTTTCTTCAATTACTTCTTCTCTGTACATTTATCATTGGTCTTCCTTCCGACATACGTAAAGATAACACTTTTCCTCCTGTATCCGTTTCCTTCCGCGTCCATATCCTGCCTTATCTCTCCCTCCGCTTATCTCTTTAACAGGCGCGTCGATTCGTCATGGTAAACTTTATGGCTTCATCTCTATCCGTTTTTCTTTCTTTCTTTCTTTTTTCCGTTCAATTTTTATACTTTAGTTTCTCTTTGTCTGATTTGCGGGAGTGTGTGTGTGTGTGTGTGTGTGTGTGTGTGTGAGAGAGAGAGAGAGAGAGAGAGAGAGAGAGAGAGAGAGAGAGAGAGAGAGAGAGAGAGAGAGAGAGAGAGAGAGAGAGAGAGAGAGAGAGATGAAAGTGTATAAATCGAATGGCAAAAATAAGATTATAGCGATAAGTCTTAAAAGTGAAAAAAAATAAAATAAAGAAACAAGGTTGAAGGAAAACATTGTTAAATAAAAAAATAAGGAAATAAAATAAATAAATAAAAAAGGAATAGAAAATTCGGAATATATATAAAAAGCCCAAACATTATTTAATCACTAATGTATTTTGACGTTGATAGAGGGATAATATTATTCCGATTAATTAAGTCCACCGCATTAGCTAATTAGGGGAAGTCAATGATGATAATGGTATCAACACTAATTACAATGACGATAATGGCGGCATCAGTACAGGAAATTCGCTACCAGTGCAAGATTACCCACAGGTCGGTATTTTTTGACGCTCCGGGTTTCCACATCAACTATTTCCAAAGGCCAAAAAGGAGATTAATCGGGTTTTCATGAGTGATTCTTTACGTTCACGGTACAGAGAAAGTGTCAAACTACCACCAGGCTCATAAAACTACCCCTGGAAATGCCCAAAACGCCTTCGAAAGCCTTGTCAAATATGTGTGCTAGGGCGCCTAAATGTTTAAGAATACGTCCCATAAAGTTATCTGGAAACCGGTCCTATATAATTTTCAGTACCTAGCAAATGCTCTCATGGGAAAATAAACAGGTGAAGGTTTAATACGACCAATGCATTATCAACAAAAGCAAATTTCTCGTCCCTCTCGCCGTTACAAGCTGGTGGTCGGCCCAAGCCCGTCATGGCGCAGGCAATTTTTATAGTTGCGCCAGTTATTCTTCGCTCATGCTGCCCCCCGGAACTCATTCTTGATTCACTGGACGGTTTCTTCTAGAGTCCGGGTTGATGGGTGGTCTTCTGAACAGCATGTGGGTAGTCTTAGGCCACTCGGCGGTGACTGAAAAATCCCAGGTGGTAGCGTGGGAATTCGAATCGACGTTGTCCATGGCGTGATGAATGCTAGCCCAGCCCGCTAACCACTCAGCCACCGCCTACCCAGAGTGCCCAGAGTGCCCGAAGTCTACCCACATGCTGTCCCGATGACCGCCCATCAACCTCTACTCCAGCGAAATTCTCTCATTAGGATCAAGTGGAGCTCCGGGGTACAGCATAAGGCAAACAAGAATGGCGCCACACTAAATCACTTGCCTGCGCCACAAACAGACATGGGCCGAGCAGCAGGCAACAGGCAGGCTACAGGTAGTAAGTGTAGAACGGGACACTGCCTGCACCCTGAGACCACACGCTGCAACCCTCAACTCTTTCTTTCCCTTTTCTAATTCCTCTCGCCTTTTTTTCTGAGAAGGAGAAAGAAAGTAAAAGCGGTGTGTTTTGTAATTGTATTTCTCTCTCTCTCTCTCTCTCTCTCTCTCTCTCTCTCTCTCTCTCTCTCTCTCTCTCTCTCTCATCTTTTTTTTTATCACTCCCATCTCTCCCTCTTCTGATCCTTCTCTCTTTTTTCCCCTCTCCATTTTTTTTCTCCTTCCGGCGGTATTTTGCAACAATCCCCGGAGGTACTGACTAAGAAGGCCCCAAGAAGAAGAAGAAGACGAAGAAAGGGGTGTGGCTTCTTGTGTTCACGTCTGGGGCACCGCAAGGAGCTAACATTGGACCGCAGTACTCTCCGCTAAGGGTCAGTCATGGCAAGGTTTGTGGAAGCGAAGATTACCGCGGGATCTGTAATTTCACACATGATAAACTACGTGTAAGAATCGTGTTGTGGCGTAAAATCACAGCGTTGTAGAAGATCCGCTTGGCTTTGGAAACGTGTGTGTCTGTCTGTCTGTTTCTGTATCATTTTCTTTCTCTTGCTTTCTTTTTTATCCTTTCTTTTTTCTATCTCACGCCTATCCCTCCCTCCTCTGATCCCCCTCCCTTTTTTTCCCTATTTTTCTCTATCTATCTTTTTTTCTTAATTATTTTTTTCTTTCTCTCCCACATTTATCTCTCCCTTCACTAATCCCTCTCCCCTTTTCTCCCTATTTTCTTTCTTTTTTTCTATTTTTTTTCTCTCACACCCATCTCTCCCTCTTCTGATCCTTCTCTTTTTTTTTCCCTCCATTTTTTCTTTCCCCGATGGTATCAGTCCTCGGAGGTACTGAGCAAGCAAGGCACAAGAAAAAGAAGAGGAGGAGGAGGAGGAAGAGGAGGAGGAGGAGGAGGAGGAGGAAGGGGCAGGAAAAAGTGATGATCAGGGAATTAGGTGAAGCCTCATTGGTCTTCTTCAGTATTTGGATCTAGGAGTTTAGAGCTTTGGGAAGTTTGAAAGGACTTGGCGGAGGGAGGTAAATCTAAGAGAGAGAGAGAGAGAGAGAGAGAGAGAGAGAGAGAGAGAGAGAGAGAGAGAGAGAGAGAGAGAGAGGTAAGGGAAACAAGACGAAAACTGTGAAAGTAAGGTAGGCCTATTTATTCTCCATTTATTTTGTATGCTGGGCACTTTTGTATATATGAAACACACACACACACACACACACACACACACACACACACACACACATGCACACACGCACACGCACATTCATTCATGCAGGCAGTCATTCATAATTACACTAAGTCATGCATACATTCAAGACACTCACACACTCACACACACACACACACACACACACACACACACACACACACACACACACACACACACACACACACATTGCATACCTACACCTCAGAATATTAATGAGAGAGAGAGAGAGAGAGAGAGAGAGAGAGAGAGAGAGAGAGAGAGAGAGAGAGAGAGAGAGAGAGAGAGAGAGAGAGAGAGAGAGAGAGAGAGAGAGAGAGAGAGAAGGGAAACAAGACGAAAATTGTGAAAGTAAGGTAGGCCTATTTATTCTCCATTTATTTTGTATGCTGGGCACTTTTGTATATATGAAGCACACACACACACACACACACACACACACATGCACACACGCACACGCACATTCATTCATGCAGGCAGTCATTCATAATTACACTAAGTCATGCATACATTCAAGACACACACACACACACACACACACACACACACACACACACACACACACACACACACACACACACACACACACACACACACACACACACACACACACACACACACACATTGCATACCTACACCTCAGAATATTAATGAGCTTTTTTCCTCTCTCTCTCTCTCTCTCTCTCTCTCTCTCTCTCTCTCTCTCTCTCTCTCTCTCTCTCTCTCTCTCTCTCTCTCTCTCTCTCTCTCTCTCTCTCTCTCTCTCTCTCTCTCAAATCAGACAAGTTTCCAGACTCTTTCAGTGAGTTTAAAAGTTGAATTGCTAACTCGCCCCTGACTCCTCCTCGCACCACTCAAAGTTCCCTTCCCGGCCATGAAGAAAAGCGACCTTCGAACATTTCTTTAACTTTTCGCTCTGCCTCATTAGTCGAATAGTTTTAAGTCGCGTTATGAGGCGAATACGGCGTCTAGGATGGTCCTGCATGAATATTATTACTGTTATTATTGAGATCCGTGAAAAGGGCATCAGGAGAAGGAAAAATTATATGGGGTCGTATTTTAAAACATTTCGTCGCCCAAGTTCATATATTTGACAAGGTTTTCGTAAGAGTTTTGGGCACTTCCAGTGGTAGTTTTATGACCCTGGTGGTAGTTTGACCCTTCTCCTGTACCGGGAACCTAAAAGAAGACTCATTAGAACCCGATTGATCTCCTTTTTGGCCTTTGGAAATAGTTGATGTGATAATGGAAGCGTCTGAGGGTCCTATTCTTAAACATTTCGCCGCCCAAGCACATATTTTTGACAAGGCTTTCGTAGGAGTTTAGGGCTTTTCCAGGGGTAGTTTTATGGCCCTGGTGGTAGCTTGACCCTTCTACTGTACCATGAACATAAAATAACACTCATTAGAACCCGATTGATCTCCTTTTTGGCCTTTTGAAATAGTTGATGTGAGAAGGGAAAGTGTCCGTCCATAGTCCCTTCGATGTGAGTTGATTTGTATTTCAGTTCGATATTCGTGACTTTCTAATATGAAGAGAAAGTTCACCAACCCTTTCTCTCAGCGTTTCGTGACCTTCTAGCACCAAGAGAGAGTTGTACACCAACCCTTTCTCTCAGCGTTTCGTGACCTAACACCAAGAGAGAGTTGTACACCAACCCTTTTTCTCAGCGTTTCGTGACCTTCTAACACCAAGAGAGAGTTGTACACCAACCCTTTCTCTCAGCGTTTCGTGACCTTCTAGCACCAAGAGAGAGTTGTACACCAACCCTTTCTCTCAGCGTTTCGTGACCTTCTAACACCAAGAGAAAGTTGTACACCAACCCTTTCTCTCAGCGTTTCGTGACCTTCTAACACCAAGAGAAAGTTGTACACCAACCCTTTCTCTCAGCGTTTCGTGACCTTCTAACACCAAGAGAGAGTTGTACACCAACCCTTTCTCTCAGCGTTTCGTGACCTTCTAACACCAAGAGAGAGTTGTACACCAACCCTTCCTCTCAGCGTTTCGTGACCTTCTAACACCAAGAGAGAGTTGTACACCAACCCTTTCTCTCAGCGTTTCGTGACCTTCTAACACCAAGAGAGAGTTGTACACCAACCCTTTCTCTCAGCGTTTCGTGACCTTCTAGCACCAAGAGAGAGCTGTACACCAACACTTTCTCTCAGATTTTCATAACTTTCCAAGGTCAAAAAAGTGCACCAACCTTTTCTTTCAGTCAGATTTTCATGATTTTCTGATATCAAAAGAAAGATTTGATTTTTTAGGTAGATTTTTAGTTAGATTTTAGATTTTTTAGTTATATTTAATTAGATTTTTTGTTTTATTTATTTATTTTTTGTTAGATTTAGTTAGATTTTTTTTAGTTAGATTCTTTCAGTTAGATTTTCAAAGCATCAAAAAGCATCTCAAAGGAGCGCATCAACCTTTTATTTCAGCTAGAATTTCATGATTTTCTGACGTCAAAAGAAAGAGTTAATTTTTTTCAGTTAGATTTTCAAGGCATGCGAGGCCATCCAAGGAGTGCACCAACCTTTTTTTCCAATTAGATTTTCGTCTCTTTCTAATAACGAAACAAAGAGCGCCAACTATTCTTCTTTAAGTTAGATTTTCGTGACTTTATATGAAAACAAAGAGCGCCAAGCAAATACCGAGTGAATACTTGCTTCATTTCCCTCTTGAAAACAATCAACAGCAAATCCTGCAATACTCTCCAGCGCCAACCCAAAGGCAATACGCCAACCTTTTCTTTCACTTAAATTTTGTAACTTGCCAACATCAAAACAAAGCACATCAAACAAGTACTAAGTGAATATTCGCAACATTTACCTCCTGAAACCAATGACCACATCCTGCACCACGCTACTGTCACCTCCCGCCCAGGTAGCAACAGTTACACGGCACGGCGGGGACGGGATGGCTGGGATGGTGAGAGGTTGATTGGTAGTCGGTTGTGGGGGAGGTGGATGGGGTGGCGTGCCCATGGTGGCGTGGGTGGGAGGGTAGGTGGGGTATGTGGGTGGATGAGTGGGATGGGTGTGTGTGTGAGTGGAGGTGGTGGTGGGATATTGGCGCCGAAACAACCCGATTCTCTGTTGCCGAATGAAGGCCGTTCACTCTGTCTCGTCGTAAGCTGTAATGGGTGTCATCAGGGATAAGTACGCTGTCACGGCGCCTGTGTTGAGGGGCGCGTTACCGGCGGCGCCTTGTTAATACGTTTATCGCCGCGGCCACGATTGGGTCCCTTCACGCCGAGGGGACACGAGCCTGTCACTCCTGTTGTTTCTTCTGCTGGGAATGCTGGAGTTACCTGGAGAATTACGAAGTCTTGATACTGTGAAGGCGTGACACTTTCAGGTGCATAAGTTAGTGTTTCCATATTTCTATTCCAAATATTCCCAATTATATTCCACATTTATTACTAATATATATATATATATATATATATATATATATATATATATATATATATATATATATATATATATATATATATATGATAATTATATATATATTATTAGGTATTATTATTATTATTTTTTCGGTTCTGCCTGTAGCGCCGGTAGGCTTTCTTGAGGGGCCTCTTCGACGGCCCCAGCCCGTTAGTGGCGCAGGCGAAGTTTATCTATAGTGGCTGCCGTGATGTGTGACTCTTGCCTGGCCCGTGCCGCACCCCGGTGCTCCACTTGAACAGGTCGCTGAGATCAGGGTTGATTGAAGAGCTGGGCAGCACGTGGGTAATCTTCCGCCACTCGGCGATGGTTGAGAAATCAGCGTGTTTCGGTGGGACTGGAACCTTCGTCCACGGACTCACCACGCCCACACGCTGACACTCAGGGCCGGTCTTACAGTCACCCGTTTTCGTTCGCTAGCCAGCGAACGAAAGCCTTTCGCGCGCGATCGGGTCTTACAGTCGCTCTTGGCCGCTGCTTTTCGCTCGCTCGCGAACGAAAAATCGGCGTTTTGGTAAGGAGATTTTGGGGAGCGGTTGAGGTGACGAAAACGAGATTTGTAACCCATGAATTCAAAGTAAATAAGTAAATATGCAATGATATAACATACCTAGCATGCAGAGAGCATATATAAGGCAAATAATTATTCAAAACACCTTTATTTTTGTTGTACAAGCGTTTTATTGGGCAGCGTATCGTACACCGCCAGCACAACAGCGTCTGTCGTCTCAGCCAACGCAATGGATATTTTCGGTAAGTACATTTAGTGTTTTATTTATCTGTTGACATTTCTTTTTGAAAATGTTGTATGTAGTTGTCTTCGTAGCTCATACGAGTGTGCTGATAGGGTTAACAAACTATTGCATACCTGTGGATTTGGTGGCACTCAGTCAACATGAATTCTATTATGAAATATGAAGAATATATAAGACAGCCACCCAAAAAACATTCAAGGTATAATGGAACTATTCATAGTAGTTGGTCCCAGGCAGAGGGGGAGAAAAAACAAAAACTATAGAAATACACCCATCACGGGTGGTCACCAGTTTATTTTGAATATATTTTTATGTAGTAATCAGTACGACTGTTTGTGTTATGAATAACTAGATAAGAAGTGATAGGCTACTGTCTTACAGTGAAAGGTAACTATTTTAGCTCTGATTGATTCAGACGGCATTAGGGTACTAATTATTAGGTTTGCTTAGTTCCGTGGAATCATATATAATTCTCAATCTATTAAGTCGCCATATTTTATTTTATCAGCAATAGGTTATTATCCTGAGCAGTGATAGGTTATTATCCTAATGTTGAGCTGCAGCTCTAGGATAGTGTCATTTGCCCTGACAGCTACTTCACAGCAAGTTTCCACAGCAATAAGATGATTTTTCTCATTTATTTAAAATACTGACTACAATATTAATTTCTGAATAATTTATGGGAATGGCAGTTAAGGAATTTTTTTTATATTTTCTTGAAATAGCTGTGTTGTTATTCTGTAAATATTTTGCTCCATTGTTCTCGTCGTTGTATTCTGGTGCGACAGTTATTTCCATACGATAAAGCATCATAGGTTACCCCAAAAATTGAAGGCAGTCTCTGAAATATACCACTCAGGTCAGGCCAAAATCTTCAGGTAGGTTATGTAGGATTGTGCAGGATAGGTTCGGCTCGCCCCCCTTCCTATCTTTAAGTTTAAAAAAAATAAAGTTGGGGGCAAATGCTATAGCTGCATTAGCATTACAATTTGTTCTTCCATTCATCACTCTGTCCCTCAGTCACTGTTATAGTGTACTTGTTTAAATTTTCCAGCTTGTTTTTCTCAGTTCTCTTGTTTTCTGCACACCCAACATTTATTTATTTTCATCCTAATTTCAACATGACAGCATTTTTTTTTAATAATACTTTATGTACATATATGTCTCTCCCACAGGATGTGGAATTCTTCCGAGTCTTAAGATGCTTGTCACAGTGAAATACCTGGTCACAAGCAATTTCCTCTTCACCATAGCTGACTGCATATAAATTGTCATCATCAAGTAGCAGGGCTATTGGAGATGTCAACTGATATACCTGGTACACTTTCTACATATAATTTCTCTATCCGAGGAAGCACACCATGTGTCCAAAAAAGTTTATGATGTTGCTGGTATGGCAGGAGTTACAAAGAGTGTCAGGGTCAAGGTTAGACTACACCTAGGATCAGTCCGCTCATTCTCAGTAGTGATGTACAGGCTGACGGATGAGGTCAGGCAGCAGTCTCCATGGACCATGATATTTGTGGATGACATTGTGATATTTAGTGAAGGCAGGGAAGAAACTGAAAATGAACTAGAGAGGTGGAGGTATGCACTGTATAAGAGGGATGAAAATCAGCAGGAGCAAGACTGAATACATGTGAGTGAGCCCTACGGAAATGGTACAGTGAGGTTTCAGTTAGTGGAGTTGGCAAAGGTTGATAAGTTCAAATACTAGGGCTTAACAGAACAAAGCAATGGAACGTGTGCTACAGAAAGGAAGAAAAGAGTACCGTACAGGCCAGGTGGAATAGAGGGAGAATGGTGACACGATCATCCGATATTTCTGCTCCAGGACAAAGCCCTGGGGCTGTCCTGTGGTGACTGTGTCCATTTATAGCATCAAAGAGCAGTCAAGTTACAGATATCATAAAAGACCTTTTGCTGTAAGAAAATCTTTATTTGGTAATAAATTTACCTGTATTTTCAACATGGAAAAATAAATTATTAAACTGTGTAATCCTTTTTTTCATCACACGTACTAAGGCTAAATAAAGCTATATTATCAATAAAATATTAATATGTAATGATAAATTATTTACCCCATGCTAAATTAATTAATAAAGGTAAAGTTGGGGGCATATGCTTTAGCGGCATGTGGCCTCATTGCTCATCTCCATCTTATTGGCCCTAGAGCTGGTTGTTGGTAAGAACTAATTATCCTGGGATATGGCTAGTGTGACAGGAGAGTTACCAGTTTATTTTCCCCAGGTTATCCCAAATATCCATTTCTTTGAGTGAAGAAACAATTCCCCCTGCTTTATTTCTTAGTATTTTTAGATTAATAGTACTCAAAACCATATAATTTGAAGAAAATATACAAATAAGTAATTCAATAGAAGTAATAAAGAAAACTAACTAATCTAAGAAAACCTAACATAACCGTACCAGAACTGTCAGTGCACTGGACAGTCAGGGCGGCGGCTGCAGTGGTTAAGTTTGGTTAGGTTATGTCTGTTTGGTTGAGGCAGCAGTCTCCATGGACCATGATATTTATGGGTGACATTGTGATGTGTAGTGAAGGCAGGAAAGAAACTGAAAATGAACTAGGAGGAGCAAGCCTGAGTGCATGTGAGTGAGCCCTATGGAGATGGTACAGTAAGGTTTCATTAAGTTGGCAAAGGTAGATAAGTTCATTTACTAGGGCTTAACAGTCCAAAGCAATGGAATGTGAGCTACAGAAGAGAAGAAAAGAGAACCGTACAGGCCAGATGAAATGGAGGGAGAATAGTGACAGGATCATCCAATATTTCTGCTCCCTGGGGCTGTCCTGTGGTGACTGTGTCCATTTATAGCATCAAAGAGCAGTCAAGATACAAATATCGTAAAAGACCTTTTGCTGTAAGAAAATCTTTACCTGGTAGTAAGTTTACCTGTATTTTGAACATGGAAAAATAAATTATTAGACTGTGTAATCCTTTTTCATCGCACGTACTAAGGCTAAATAAAACTATTTTATCAATAAAATATTAATGTGAAACGATACATTCTTTACCTTTACCCCCATGCTAAATAAATAAAGGTAGAGTTGGGGGCATATGCTATAGAGTTATATAGAGTTATAGACCCGTGGAATAAGCTCTCAGATAATGTGGTATCTGCCCCTTCAATAGCCAGTTTCAAATTGCGGTATGACAGGCACTTGGATCAGGGGCATGAGGCTAACAGGTCTTAGAGGTGGGGAACACCAAAAGAAGTCACTTCTTATTCCCCCACTATCCATTCATAGGTAAGCATTCATAGGTAAGCTGCATGTGGCCTCATTGCTCATCTCCATCTTGCTGGCCCTAGAGCTGGTTGTTGGTAAGAACTAATTATCCTGGGACATGGCTAGTGTAACAGGAGAGTTACCAGTTTACTTTCCCCAGGTTTTCCCAAATATCCATTTCTTTGAGTGAAGAAACAATTCCCCCTGCTTTGTTCCTTATTTTTTTCAGATCAATAATACTCAATACCATTATAATTTGAAGTCTACACGCAGCTCACCCAGCTGTTCATGGACCCTTTTGGGCTGACCAACTAATCTGTATCTAGGTAAACTTTGGGAAGATAAACTGTGGGTAGCAGGAATATCACACTGGCCCTGTCATTATTATTATTACCCACCACAGACTCAAGGACAAGTAAGGCGGACAAACACAGAGGCCGCACGCAGCTTTGAGGCATGCCCACAACTTTACCTGGAGACGAGGTAATCCTGAAAACATGATTTATCTCGAGAAAAACGACTTTGGTCGCTGTACAGTTCATGGTACGCGCCGAGAAATCACGTGACTTTGTTTACGTTTTCACGCTCACGCTCGCCAACCTCGCCCGACCAGTTATACCAACACTGCCGACGATTTAGGTTCGGTGCGGGTCTCGTTGGGGAGCGTAAATCTTTGAGTGTAAGACGGGCGCCTGGCTCTCGTACGCCAGCCAACAAACCTGGTGCGCGTTTTCGTTTTGCCGCTCCCGAAAGGACTGTAAGACCGGCCCGCCACCGCCTGGTCGAGTCGGGGCGGGGCGGGGCTCGGCGGGGCGGGGTCGTGGGTCGCATAGTTAATGGACGATCACTGACTCTCTCATCCTTTATGCAAGAGTGATTTGACCTGCCCGTGTGAAGCTCCCCCCTTCCCTCCCTCTCCCCGCCGCTCCCTTCCTCCCTTCTTCCTCTTCTGGCCTCTCCCTCACTCTCTCCCTCCCTGCAGAAAACTACCCTCCATCCTTATAAACAGTATCTACCGACATCCTAAGGCCTGTTCTACTTCATTTGATCACATAGAAGACACATTGAGGGCATTAATTATGCGTAAAAAGACATTTTTCTTATTAGGTGACCTCAACGACAACCTCCTCCTACCCAACAGTAAAGTATCACGTATAATAGCCAACAATAAGCTCACACAAATTATAAACACACCCACACGAGTGACACCCACTTCTGCAACCCTCCTAGATGTGATCATCACTAATAAGCCAGATTTTGTCACTCATTCCTACGTAATCCCTTGCACGATCGCAGACCATGAGCATATAGGTGCTTCTGTCAACATCCTTCAACCCAAGCGCCAACCCATCACCGTAACTAAACGTGACCTAAGAAAATATAACAGCGACCTTCTATGCTCCCATATCCTAGAGGAAACCTCCACACTAAATGAAATATTACGCACTGACTATGTCGATAAACAGGTGTCTATACTAACATCTGTCATTACTACCAGTCTCGACAGAAGTGCTCCGATATCTAATATCGTTCTTC
Organism: Eriocheir sinensis; assembly: GCF_024679095.1. Taxonomy (NCBI): domain Eukaryota; kingdom Metazoa; phylum Arthropoda; class Malacostraca; order Decapoda; family Varunidae; genus Eriocheir; species Eriocheir sinensis. The sequence continues at coordinate 488,582 of NW_026112164.1, forward strand.
ACCGACCCCCCGCACCTTGGATCAATGATGAAATTAAAGAGGCATCAGCAGAACGCAAGAAAGCTCAAAGGATATTAAAAAATCACAGATATAACATGATTATACAGCAAAACTATAAAGAAATAAAGAAAAACGTCAAACGTCTACTAACCACTTCAAAGAAAAATTACTACCACCAAGAACTACACACCTGCAAAAATAACACAGCTGCAACTTGGAACACATTAAAAACTATTATTCCTAGTAAAACACAGAGCATGACCCACCCGCCCCTTGAGAACATAAGTGAAAAAGCTGAAGATTTTAATAACTTCTTTGCGAACGTCGGCCTAACCACATACGAATCAACTCAAAATCATTAAAAGTCGAAAACTGTAATCACCTTAACGAAGCTCCTAACATCCCGGTCGCGCCCTCTACCCCCACTAATCTCGCGCTTTTCAGACCTCAGCCAGTAGACCAGAACACGATCATCTTAACTGTAAAACAGCTTCAAAATACTAAATCGTTTGGTTGTGATAACATTTCCCTAAGGTTTATCAAAGACTCACTTATAGTTATCATCTTCTACCTCACAACCATCATAAATACCTCAGTCGTCACAGGCATTTTTCCTGCCTCCTGGAAAAACGCTGTTGTCACCCCACTATATAAAAACGGAAACCCAGACGAAATAGGAAATTATCGTCCCATCTCTCTACTTCCAATTTTTTCAAAAATATTAGAAAAGGTAGTTGCCAATCAATTAATGTCATTCCTGGAACGTAACAAACTTCTCTCTCCAACCCAACACGGCTTTAGACCAAAACTCTCTACAGAGACAGCGCTGCAAGTCAGTACCAATAAAATTTATGATAATATAGATAACAAACAAGTATCACTTTTAACACTCTGCGACCTTTCTAAAGCCTTCGACAGTGTCAGCCACACCATCTTACTCCGAAAACTTCAACAGATTAATGTTGACACCTACTGGTTTGACAATTACCTTGATGACAGGCCACAGTCAGTCCGCATTAAAGACATCTTCTCATCCAAGAAATCAGTAGCCTTTGGAGTCCCCCAAGGTTCAATACTAGGCCCAACATTATTCAATATCCATGTAAATGACATATCTACCTATATCAATAACTGCCTTCTAGTACAATACGCTGACGACACACACTTCCTCCACAGCGGTAATATCAACGAAATAAATACTTTAATAAAACTGAGATCACTTTGAAACAAATAAGAACCTATTTTCTACAGAACGGCCTTCAGCTAAACATCAATAAGACACAATGTATCTTCCTAGGCACACACCAACTCCTGGCACACATACCTAATAATACCACCATCAGATGTGCCGATGGCGTTATACAACCCCTCTTCCATGTTAAGAACCTTGGCTTACATCTGGATTCACACATGACCTTCGACAGACTAGGAAAACTAGGAAACTAGGAAAACAATGGGAACCTTAAATTTCATTAACAGACACAAAGATCTTTTCAATAAAGAAACATGCATAATGGTTCTACAGACTTTGGTATTAAGTATCATAAAATACGGCATCACAATATGGGGGACAACAAACTCAACAAAGTGCAAAAACTACAAAACTTCGCGATAAAAGTGGCAGATGGGAAAGCCAGGAAATACGATCATGTCACTCCATTATTTAAAGATTTACAATGGCTTAAAATCAAAGACCTAATCACCTTTAACCTCATAACAAAAGTGTTTAAGCAGAAAATAAAAGATTACCCAGACCACATCCTCTCTCTCCCAACTGTTAACTATATGACAGACTCAACAACAAGACAACAAAACAATCTCTACGTCCCGAGAACCAACACCGACACAGGTGCAAGAGCCTTTCATGTATTAGGTCCTAAATTATGGAACCAACTACCGAATGAAATAAAAGACTCATAATCTGACCACATTAAAATCAATTCTTAAAAAGAAGCTGTTGACCTCTGCATGAATGTATTATCTACTCCATTGCCTTATGTATATTCTATCATGTATATTTAGATGTATAATACACCATGTATATTTATATGTATAACCTACCATGTTTATTTAGATGTTTAGAATAACCACTTTTTAGTGGAAATAAAAGTTTATTATATTATTATTATTATCATCTCCCTCTCACCTTGCTCGCTCCCATCGTGCTCCTATTCCAGGCCTCCTCCCTGGGACCGCTGGGTTATTCATCGCCGCGCCGCTGTCCGCCGCGGAGGGGATTAACTTCTGGTTATTTCCAGACCGGGTTACAGGAGAGTCATGTTGTACACGACCAGAGTGCAGACTTTTTTTTGCCTCTCTCTCTCTCTCTCTCTCTCTCTCTCTCTCAAGATGGTCTAATTGTTTTTCATTTGCTACATGTGTTTGGAAGTGTAAGTTAATTAATTTTATTTCAGTTTTATATTTTTTTTCAAGACACAAGCGTCAACACGCACACGCTCAGAATCCCGACTGTTTTTGTTTTGTTTGTTTTGTTTCTTTCTGGGTCAAGGTGAAGTTTAATTGTTTCGTGTGTTGTCATTGTAGTGTTAAGTGTTGGAAGTGCAGCCTCTGTTTGTCCTCTCCATTTATTTATTTTATTTGTTTATCTATTTTTTGCACCGCCTTCTCTCTGTCTGTCTGTCTGTCTGTCTCTCCAATAAATACAAGCTTTTTTTAAGGGAAGGTGAAGTTTGTTTGTTTTTCACTGGGTCTAAGAGCTTGGAGTGTCCGTTTGTTGTCTCTTTTTAGTTATTTATGTATTTCATTTATCTGTTTTTTTTTGCACCGCCTTCTGTTGACCGGTCTGTGTCGTCGCCGCGCTGAAGGAAGGAATTATTAATGTGTTTTCAAGCAAGGGAATGTATTGTTTGTGGAGACCTTCCTCACCTCTTGACACACACACACACACACACACACACACACACACACACACACACACACACACACACACACACACACACACACACACACACACACACACACACACACACACACACTCTCTCTCTCTCTCTCTCTCTCTCTCTCTCTCTCTCTCTCTCTCTCTCTCTCTCTCTCTCTCTCTCTCTCTCTCTCTCTCTCTCTCTCTCTCTCTCTCTCTCTCTCTCTCTCTCTCTCTCTCTCTCTCTCTCTCTCTCTCTCTCTCTCTTCATTCTTTTCTTTTATGCTTCCTTTCACAGAACAAAGTCATCTATCTCTTTCTCCTTCCTTTGTCTCTCCTTGTCTCTCCTTGTCCCTGATCTCTCTCTCAATGGTTTTTGAAGCCTGTACTTGTTTTTTATGCTTCCCTTTACTTGCTCAAACATCCAAGTCTTTTCTCTCTCTTCTTCTCCTTGTTTCTTCTCGTCTCTCTCGGTCACTTTTCACTCGCCCACACCAGCGGCCCTCTTGTATACGCTTCCCTCGCCCGTTACCTCCTGGCTCTTCTTTCTCCCACGATCTTCTTAACATCAATCGCCGCTTCGAGTCTCCCTCTGCAAGTTGTGTTCTCCTCACGTCCTTTGCTTTGACTCGGGTTTCTCTTTTAACTCTGTCTCTCTGTCTTACCCGCTCTTTCTCTGTTCTCCTCCTCCTCGTCCTCGTCCTCGTGTTCCTTGTTCTTCTGTTGCTCCTCGTTCTTTTCGTTCTTCTTCTCGTCCTCCTCCTCCTCCTCCTCCTCCTCCTCCTCCTCTCTCTCTTAAGGTGTTATGTAGTGAGATTGTCGGTCATCTCCTCGCCTCTCTCTCTCTGTCTCTGTCTCTTTATCTTTGTGTCTCTTTCTCTTTTCTCTTCTCTGTACTTTTCTGTTATTGTTTTTTCTTTAATTGGTGGTCTACTACGTTTTGTTTGTTTGCTTTACTTATTTTTTCTTATAGTTTTTCCTTTGTTTTTTCTTTATCGCGTCTTGTTTCTTCTATTTTTTTCCTTCCTCCTCCTCTTCCTCCTCGTTTTTCTTGCACTTCTTTGATTTTTACTTTTTCTTTGTTTTTATTTTTTTTATTTAGCCTTTACAATTTTTTTCTTTTCCCCTCCTCTTCCTCCTCCTCCTCCTCCTTGAATGACTAATACCCCGTTCACACTGTACCGACTCTGGGCCACGACTACCCACGACTCTAGGGTACACGAGGTCTTGGGTGTTGATGTGAAAGGGTCGGGCATGTTGTGAAAGAGGTCTTGAGACTGTTGCCGAATACTGCGACGACGTCGTGGCAGGAGTCTGGAGTTGTGAGGGTTAGCACGACATGCTGGCAACTAATTGGCCGAATGTCCCAGACAGTCGGCGAGACACCAAGACCTCAAAAAAACCTCCCCCCTTCTTGGAGCGTGGGAACCAACTTGTCAAATGGAAAAGTCGCTGGGTTGCCGTGGCCCAGAGTCGGCACAGTGTGAACGGGGCTTTAAAGCGACTCAATCTCTTTACGCTGGAAAAGAGACGCTCACGAGGAGATATGATACAGGTGTTCAAGTACCTGAAGAACTTTAGTAACATCAACTACTCCAAGTTTTTCGAGCTACAAACTAACTCAAGAACTAGAAGCAATGGTCTACATATCCAAGCGATGCGGTGTAGCACAGACATTGGCAGGAGTTTCTTCTCAGACCGAGTCATCCGCCACTGGAACAATCTTCCCTCAGAATTTTTAAATGCAAATACCATCAACTCCTTTAAAAACAAATCGAGCGTCATTTCGTTGCGACAGCAGTAAATTGAATACCGAAGTGCTTTCATCTGCTCTGCGGCACCAAATGACGGTCGAGCAGATTAAATCACCAGAGCGGGCAACCTCGTGATGAGCTAGTAGGCTTTCTGTTGCCTACATTTTCATGTTTCCATGTTATAATAATAATAGCGGCTGCAGGGTAAGGCAAGGGGTATGTGTACTATACAAACAGCAGGAGTATTAGGAATAAGATAGATTTATTAAGGGGAAAGGCGTGCGTAGAGAAATTTGATATGATAGCTATCACAGAGTCATGGATAAACACTGCAGACAGACACTTTCTCCCAGAATTAGAGATTGAAGGGTATAAGTTATTCCACCAAGATCGAATAGGCAGGAAGGGGGGTGGGGTCGCACTCTTCGTCAGGGACAATCTTAAGTGTGTCATTAACAACTCAATCAAGGAAGATAGCAATACAGAATCCCTCTGGGTAGAAACAATAGGTAGCAAGGAGAAGCTTGTCATCGGAGTACTTTACAGACCGCCCAACCTTACCAGGGACAGTAGCCAACCCCTTTTACAAGAAATTAGTAGGGCGTCAAGATATAGGAATGTGTGTGTAATTGGGGATTTCAATTATAGGAACATAGAGTGGGATACTTTATCTGGGGCACGGACAAAAACTCACCGGACAAAAATTCACCGGACAAAAACTCACCGGACAAAAATTCACCGGACAAAAACTCACCGGACAAAAACTCACCGAACAATATCTAAAGAATTTTTTTTTTTTTATAATATAATAATTTTAATTATTCATGATTTGTTGAAGAGTTTCATTTGAAACATGGCTCGACACAAATTAAGACATCTTACGATGCATTACGAAACATACATCGAAATACTATCCGTTATTGTTTTAGTGTTCTTCGAAATACTATCCGTTATTGTTTTAGTGTTCAATTTTCTTTCACCATATCAGTAGCAATGGAGATTATCAAGACCAACAAGGGTGGGCAAAAACTGTGCCTTCATGGATATATGTATGTGAAGAAGATATCGAAGAATGAATGGATACGATGGCAGTGCTGTCAACAATCAAGTCTAAAATGCAAAGGAGCCTTGACTACGGATGTAAATGTGAGTAGTTTCTAAGATTATACTTCCCTTAACAGTTTTGATCATAAACTTTTCGTTTTTTTAACCATTAACTAACAGTTGCTAATTTCTTTGTTTTCAGTTGCAGAATCCGCGCTCCTTTGTTGATCACAACCATGAAGCAGACGAAGCCTTAGTTTCTGTCACAAAACTAAGAACCACCCTAAAACAGCAGGCGAGAGAAACTAAATGTCGACCAAACCAGCTGCCTGCTCAGGGGCTGGAGTCTGCAAGTGACGAAGTTCGTGCCAACATTGGTCAGCTGGACACATGCAGGCGTGATCTTCGTCGGCAGAGGCGAGGCGTACTACCTAAAGAACCTGCAAATGTACGTGAACTAAATATTACAGATGCCTGGAAACGTACGTCTGGTGAACAGTCAAGACGATTCTTGTTGTATGACAGTGGTTCGGATGCCTGTAACAGAATGGTTGTATATGCTACTGATGAGTGCTTACGATTAATGTGCCGGGCCCGTACGTGGTTTATGGACGGGAATTATGTTATGGCTCCAGAAATTTTCAAGCCACTTTATGTTATTAGAGTACGATTAGGTGAAACAGCAGTTTCCTGCGTTTATACATTCTTATCTGGAAAGTCACAGAGTGTATATGAAGAAATGCTTCAAAGTATTGTAGATGGCTGTGAAAGGCTAGGATTCACACCAGATCCCACAGAAATTGTACTAGATTTTGAAAAAGCCGCCACGCAGGCTGTCAGTAGCATTTTAGGTCCTCATGTATCCACTAAAGGATGTTTCTTCCACTTGACACAAAGCACATGGCGTAAGATACAGGAATTAGGTCTTGTGAATCGCTACCGTGAATATGATGATTGTAGGCTGTTTTGTGGAATGATGGATGGTTTAGCATTTCTTCCAATAGAAAAGGTCCAAGAAGGTATGGCGTTGTTGAAGGACAACACTCCTGAGGAATTTGAAGACCTCCTTTCATACTTTGACAGGACATATGTTACAGGTACATTCCGCCATGTGCGACTTCCTCAAAACAATGAAAATCCAGAATCACTGCAATGCAATGTTCGACGACTTCCACCATCTTTTCCGCCAGATATATGGAATGTACACAACAACACATTAAATGATGCACCTCGAACAAATAATATGAGTGAAACTTGGAATTCATCGTTCAAGCAGCTTGTTGATCATTCCCACCCATCTTTTTACACTACTATTGATAACATTAGGAAGGATGAAGCCATAGTCAAAACCATGATACTACAAGATGACCGAGGCGAGCCTCCAAAAAAGAGAAGAAAGAGAAACTATGCTCGTATTCAGAAGCGCTAGAAGGCGTTATGTGAAGACATCGTTGCCGGTAGAAAATCCACAGAGGAGTTCCTTCGAGCTGTTGGTCAATGTATCCGCTTTTAAACTCAGCACTTCACTGATTAGAATAATTCATTCATGTATGATAGTTATACCATAGTTATGTGCCTTTTCTTTTTTTAAGTTTTTAATGTCTAAATATACGGTTTAACTCTTCGGTGAGTTTTTGTCCTTATACATTTTTCGGTGAGTTTTTGTCCGGTGAGTTTTTGTCCTACCCCCACTTTATCCGGAGACCAAGAGGCACATGATTTGTTAGATGTGATACAGGATAGTTTCCTTAAGCAGTTAATTAGAACACCAACGAGGGAAGTAAATATTCTGGATTTGTTGTTAACTAATAGAGAGGACATAATAAGCAACATTGAGGTTGTGGATTCATTAGGTAACAGTGATCATAAGGATATCAGATTTGATATTAAATAGGATGAATAGGGCTAACAGGGTATTAGGCTTTATTAACAGGACGGTAACCAACAGGAGTGCAGAGGTCATCCTCAGACTCTATTTAGCGTTAGTTAGGCCACACTTAGATTATGCTGTCCAGTTTTGGTGCCCACACTACAGAATGGACATCAACTTGCTAGAATCAGTTCAGAGGAGGATGACCAAGATGATTCAAGGGCTGAGGAACCTCCCATATCAAAATAGGCTGAAACATCTAAACTTACATTCACTAGAGAGACGAAGAGTGCGGGGAGATCTGATAGAAGTATTCAAATGGGTCAAGGGTTACAACAAAGGCGATATAAATAAAGTACTGAGAATTAGCCAGCAGGATCGAACTCGCAGTAATGGATCTAAATTAGAAAAGTATAGATTTAGGAGATATATAGGCAAGCATTGGTTTAGTAATAGGGTGGTGGGGGAATGGAATAGACTCAGTAATCACATAGTTAGTGCAGGGACGATAGCTTGTCTTAAGAGTAGACTGGATAGCTACATGGACGAAGATGACAGGTGGCAGTGAGGTGTGGGTGCAGTAAGGTGACGCGGTACTGGATGCGTGCCAAGTACCGCCGGTATAACGAGGATCAAGCCTCTACCTGTAACCCCTGTAACTACACCTCACTCACCGTGAGTAGTGGGGGGGATTCTGGAGCTGCCCTGTGTAGGCCACCCGGCCTCTTGCAGTTTCCCTATGTTCTTCTTCTTCTTATGTTATGTTTGTTCCTTTTCTTCCTTAATTTCTGCTTTTTCCTCTTTTTGTTTATCTTTTTTATTTCTATTTTTTTCCTTTCTCCTCCTCCACTTCATCATCATCAAGTCTCGTCTCACTACGACAGCATCCTCACCACAATCATTCTTTCACCACCACCACCACCAAGGAGGAGAAGGAAGAAGAAAAGGAGAAAAAGAACGGAAAGAACGAAAGAGAGAAAGATAAGGAGAAAGAGAACGGAAATAAAGAAAAGGAAAGGAGGAAGACGAGGACGAGGAAAAGGAGGAGGAGGAATGCATACATAGGAATACATAGGAAGAACATTCACTAGAGGACCTGGCTGTCTATGGCGAGGGTGTCTGTCTGCTACCGTTACTACTAGCATGCTACGTGTGATAGGACAGGATAGAATAGGAGAAGGCTACTCCTACTCCTACTAGGAAGACGGAGAGAAGAACAAAAAGAACGATCCTGCCCACTCACCTCTCATCATCCCATCCTCCTCCTCCTCCTCCTCTCCCTCATCACGTGCCGCCCCGCCCTTCCTGCCAACGTGGACAGCCCTAATCCTATCTCCTCATTGTGTCTGTCATAGTGCCATTCCCTACATACTCGTTCCTCTTCTTCTTCCTCTTCCTTTTCTTCTTCTTCTTCCTCCTCCTCCTTCTACTATTTCTTCTCCTCGTCATCCTCTTTCTCCTCCTCCTCCTCCTCGTTCTTTTTGTTCTGGTCTTTCTCTTCGTCCTCCTCCACTTAGTTCCTACCAGTTGTCGCAGTCAGGTTACGATGCCGTATGCCGCTCGCCATCCGTGCCACTCCTGCAGAAGGGAGTTCACGAAGGACTTCTTCAACAAGGAGAACGATGAGTATACTGTGTGTTTCTTCTGTGAAACTGAACACAAGGTAAGTGTTAAATTAGAAGCGTTAGATAGTAAATTACAGTTTCTGGAGGGGGTGTATAGGTTTAGATGGTGCGAGTGTCGGGGAGGGAGAGTTCAAGGTTGTTGAAAAGGTAGAGAGATTGGAAGATAGGGTGGGTGAGGCAGAGAAGAAGGTAGATACATTAGATTCCTTCCAGCCTGTTAGAAAAGGGGGAAAGGCTGTAGCAGTAGATGTTAGTTACAGTGAGGTCGTGACGAGAAACAGGTTCCAGGTGTTAGGAGACCAAGTTGAGAATGATCCTAGCATCGTTCTTGTCGGGGACAGCTTAGTTAGACAACAGGACCGTGAGTTTTGTAGGAAGGGAGCGAGGCGTCGCCATGTTGTTTTCCCAGGAACCAAAATTGAGAACGTAGCGAAGGTTGACGACTTAGTCGCCACTACCTCAGAGGAGACAATGTTTGTCTACGTGGTAGGAACAAACAATGTAGCGAAAGGTAGATCAGAGGAAATTGTAGACAAATATAGAAAATTTGTCGGAAAACTAAAAGAAAGCAGGACACGTTCTGTAGTGTGTGGTTTGCTCCCTCGCCACGATGTTAACTCCTTCATTCTCAGTAGAATGCTGGGGATAAACGAACGTGTCAGGGATTTGTGTAGTAGTATGGGAGTCATGTTTGTGGACGTATGGGATCATTTTATTCATGATAGAAGCCTGTTTGCTAACGATGGCCATCATCTAAATTGTGTGGGCAAGGCGAGGCTAGGCAGAGTCTTAGATGAGGAAATATCGAAAGAGCTAAGACAGGTGCAGCAATGAGGTGAGGTAGCTTCCGGCTTAGCCGGGAGGAAACCACACCCTGATAGTGAGGTCAGGCCGCAGGTGTACAGTACTGCGCAGGATGTCAGGTCACCAGACCCACAGGTGAGGGGTACTGAGGTAGCAGTGAGGTCAACAGCCACGCAGGTGGTTGGTGAGGCAGGGGTAATTGAGGATAGTCAGGTCTGACGCGCTATTCCAATTCCAGTGACACGACAGTTGATAGATGGCGCACACTCGACGAATACATTAAACATCTTTTATGTAAATGCCCGCAGCATCATTCAGAAGCGTAGCCACTTGATAACACATGCAATTACCGAAAAACCCGACTTCATTATGATCACGGAAACATGGCTGAATATGCGCGATAAACATCACTTAGGTGAAGTAGCTATAAATGGGTACAATGCGTTTGCTAAGTGTCGTCTACACAAAAAAGGAGGTGTAATAATATATGCGAAAAATAATTTAGAAGTCATTCAGCTAAACATTGCCGAAACAGAGTCTTATGATTCATTGTATGTACAGTCGGCTATAGAGAGTAGTGACACAGTCCAGTAAGTTTCGTTCACAAAGCGACATCTGGCAACCCCTCCACGCGACATGAAAATTATTATATCCTATCGAAATCGTACTGTTGTGGTGATCGGTGGTCACAGGTGCACTCTTCATAATTTTAAGATAGATATTTATCAAAAGTGCCCGTCGCTAAAGCTTAATAAATATTTTTTCTTTAGGCTGTCGCTACATTTTGACACGAGCTTTTAGTTTCGTTCAAATTTAGTCAAGAGCAACTCTAAGTTGCTTATCAAACTATGATACATTTAAAAATATGCTGCACTTATTAGGGGAGATTGTTATGCCTTTAAACCAAAAACAAAAAAATTCCTGGCAGCCGAGATCTTGTTCTTTATAAAAAAAATTATACGTAATAATAGGCTATAAACGTTCACATGATGGCGTCGTCGACCGCGGGCCTTGACGGCTGGAGAAGCGGTATTCTATCAAAGCCCTTATGTCCGCAGGCACTGCAGGTGAGCTGTCACGTCAGTGGCTGTGGAAACTTATAATTTTTAATACCTAAAAAATAGGAGAGAGAGAGAGAGAGAGAGAGAGAGAGAGAGAGAGAGAGAGAGAGAGGCTGGGTGGGGACGGGAGACATGTCCATCAGCGACAAGGGGTCAGCTAGTCAGCGACACACACACACACACACACACACACACGTATTTATACTTAGATATTACGTAATCTTCACGGAGAAATAATTTTAGATTTTTGATGATCTGAATTGTCTTTGAGGCTTTATAGTGACGGGAATTAAGGCTGCGAGTTAAACAGACCCTCAAGCCTATTTGCTGTTTGATGGTAAGGAGCATTAGTCACTGCCTGCCTCTGTGAAGGACAGCATTGCACGCGGTATTTTCAAAGTTTAATAAGAAAAAGTGTTTCAGACTGTTCGTGATGTTTTACCTCGTCATCATCATCATGTAGAAGACATTCATTATCGCATTTCTAAATTGAATTCATGTAATCTGGTATATTTCTAACTACATTATATTATAATATAATATTATACAATATTATAATTTCACGGTCACACACACACGGTACACACTGATACGGGTCACTAACATCGCCAGTGAATGCGTCACCGTGGTATAGTTGCCAGATACCGCTACCAGGCTAAACATTCTGAAAACCGTGACACTCTATCGTCGACTGTACATAGCCCCCCCCCTCCCCCCACAGGCACATAAATGAGTCTTCTACCTCCTAAGATACCCTACTCTGTCATATCCACACATCCCTCATACACATGGCACACGTTTCTCCCCTTATTTGTCCCTCCTAAATATCCCAGTGTTCACATTCAGAAAATTAATCCTCTTCTAACTGAATCTACCACTTTGTTCTTTGTTAGCACCTACAATCTGCCTGCCTACCCTGTTCTGTACTACCTCAAGGTTTTCAAGCCCTTAACTGTTCATGTCATGCATTTTAACCCATATGTGAGGCCTGGTATTGCCTTGTCAATCTCGCCCTCTCGTATCCGTTTGCTCTGCACCTCACCACACTCCCTGGTCTTCCTACCCACTGGTTTGCCCTTGAAATTGTCCTGCTTCGTTCTGTCTGTCCCACTCTCGTCTACTATGATTCCTAGGTATTTGTATGAACTGTTGTATGTTACTTATTAAATAAAAATAAACTACAAGACACTTTTGATTACTGAACCTCTTCTGTTGATGATTCCACCTCCTGTGATGACAATCTTTCACACATGGATGTATCTTGGTATTGGAGATAATGCTGGTGCTTGTGGGTGGTGAGTCTTGATGGTTGCTAAGATTCCCAGCAGTGTCTTGCCCTGTAAAATGGTGAGCAGCCAATATACAAACAAATATATGCATTTGGTTAACTGTGGCCAGGCTCCCCGCAAGGTTTCTTCACTTAATTTATATCTATACAGTTTGTCTGTTGTATTCACTGTCCATTTCCATCTATCTGTTCAATTGATGGGGGAGAGCAGAAAAATATCTGGTAGGAGAATCTTCCCAAAAGATTATATTTCTGCTACTGGTGACAGGTAAAGTATGCAAGTTCAGATATCAATTTCAGTGCCACAGCATTAGAACAGGAGGAGGATTACTTAAATGTCATGAAAGAAAGGATGAAGGGTTAACTAACAGTGTGAAGAAGTGGAACAGCTTGATGGAAGACGTACCAAGATGCAGGAAAAAAAATAGATATTACTGGAAACATACACCCAACAATAAGTTTAACATTAAAATATAAACAGGGCTATACACTATTGGATAAAATGGATGTTGTGAAGAGATTGATGTAAAAGAACTGTGTGATGACAAGGTAAGGCCGGAGATGGTGGGCTGGTGAAGGGGAGTTTGAGGGACCATCATTTTTGCAGGAAAAAGTAAATGAATCAAACATGAGAAGAGGAAAATCGGAGGGACAGGACCTAGTTGTTTTGGTGGAGGCAACAGGATTTTGTTAAGACAGCTTAGGAACAGCAGCAGTATCGGTAGAATTACTATTAAAAACCGGGGCGAAATAAGAATTTAACGTGTTCGCTTTGCGTTGGCTATCTGTCACGATATTGCCCGAATTATCAGTTAATGGGCCAATCCCACTTCGAATCTCTTTTTTGTTGTTTAAATATCTAAAAAAAACTTTTAGGATCTGACTCAATTTACCGCAATGTTTACTTCGTACCTCCGTTTAGCCCGTTTCATTAAACCTTTGACTTGTTGTGACTATTACACAGTACATACATGCATACTTTTACAAATTTACATGATACACACATACTACATGGTCCCTATGTAAAATTATCTCCATACTACATAGTCACTATGTAAAATTATCTCCCTCCTTCTGCCCTTCCGCAAAACTCTTGACACATTAGGTTGTGTAAATTTGGAAGGAAATTAATACAAGGTGTAATTTCAGTTGATAATTAAGTAAACATGCATTAATTAATTTTCTTCAAGTTTGCAAGCTCTGTACTCTGTAGTCTGTACTCTGAACTATGAGTCTGTGAATCTGTAATGCATAAAATATATCCGCCACATCCTGTTTGTGTGGGGTGCGGATGCGGATGCGGATATTTATTTTATCACAAATGCGGATGCGGATGCAGATGTTTCATTCATCTGAACTGCGGATGTGGATGCGGATGCAGATGTTTCATTCATCTGAACTGCGGATGTGGATGCGGATGCAGATGTTTCATTCATCTGAACTGCGGATGCGGATTTGAAAAATTATGCAGATGTTCCGCGGATGCGGATATCCGGTACATGACTAATTTGTGTTAAAAGATGAGGTTAAATCAAAGGCTGAGAAGGTGCATGAGGAGCTGGGATCAGTTGTTGACACGATTCGTGCGAGCACGCTGAATCCAGTTTGGCTGAGGTGGCGAAGAGAGGCAGGAAAGTGAAGAAGAATCTCCTAGTTGTGAAAGCTTCTGCCCAGGAAAAGAAGGCAACATATGTGAAGGATGAAGTCTCCCAGGCGTTGAATGGCATTGAAATAACTGATTCAAGATTCACAAATGGAGGTAATATTGTCATGAACTTTGACAATGAGAACACAAGGGAAGAGGCTGCTCAAAAATTGGAGTGTTGAGCAAATTAGTACAAAGAGTGTTGGAGAAATGAAACCAAAGATCATGATATGCAATGTGCACAAAGAGGAGACCAAGGAAAAAATAAAAGAGACCATCTTAGACCGCAATGAGTTCTTACGCACAAATCAGGGCGTTGAGAATAAAATTGAGCTGATTTTTAGTAAGTCTGCAGCTGGCGGCACGATGCACTACATTTTGAGGTGATTTACAAGAATCACGACAATTTAAAATTAGAATGGGGAATATACACAGTGAGAGATAGATACCATGCAATTATATATTATCATTGTCAGAGATACGGCCGTCTTGAGGCCAAAAGAACTGCTAAGAACAATGTAGAAGCCCCAAGATGTTATAAATGCGCTGGCGATCATAAATCAAAGAAGTGCACCATGGCTGAGAAGAAATGCATAAATTGTGTGAAGTACAAGAAGTCTGAAATCAACCACTTGGCGAATGACCAGCGTTGTGTGGTTCTTCAGATTGAAATTGAAAGAATTCGTAACATGACCGATCATGTCTATTAATCACAGACTTACAGACTAGACTGCGCGTCCCCCATCTCCCTGTATTGTGTTAAATGAAGCACCCCTGAGGCCGTGGGTGTGCCCAAGATCTAAATAAATTTATTGAGACCTTGGGCAGGACGGACAGCGCGGTGATACTACACGCATTTCCTCTTTGATTTAACTGTTTCTCCATTCCTTTCACAAGCCTATGATTGATAACGCTTATAGACAGCTTTCTCATCTCTGTGAGGCGAGAGAAACCTGACGTCACAGTAAAGGAGATATTACACTGGGCAAATTTTCCGTGGATCTTCAGTCAAACCACGATTTCCGCTGGCGTGGTTCTCATTTCCGTGGTTTTCTGACGCGTCCACGATCTTTCAAAGCTACGGTAGATTTCACCTAAGGACGACGGTATTACTCACCATCATCAGCAGCAGCAATAACAAGAAACAAATGAGAACCACGCTAGCGGAAATCGTGGTTTGACTGAAGATCCACGGAAAATTTGCCCAGTGTAATAGCCCCTTAAGCGAACTGACATCCTTGAGGCGTGTGTGAGAGCGAAAACAACTTGCAGTGAACAGCAGTAGAACCATATGGCGGGACACAGCCTGACGACACTATATACAGATGTTTGCTCTCTGTTCTAAATGTTTCCTCGTTACTTTCGCGTGTTGTAAGTGACTGATAATGTGGATAGACACCCAAACAGACCCCCGTGTTCTCCCTTCCCTGAGTAAGGCGAGATGCGAGGCGTGAAAAAAGTTGGAAAGTTTCGTTTAGTCGGCGCAACATCTGTGGTCATAATTATGCCGGAGAGAGACAGAAGGGGAAGGAATTATAGGAGAAGGGAACAGATCCCAGGAGACGGGACACAAACCCCGATTAATATCTGGTACCCATTCACTGCTGGGTGGACAGGGGCGTAGGGTATCGGAAAAGCCGCCCAAATTTTTCCACCCCTCCCGGGAATCGAACCCGGGCTCTCTCGGTTGTGAGCCGAGTGTGCTAACCACTGCACTACGAAGTCCCAAACGACGGGCGGAAAGCAGAACGTTATATTTATTAATTTTAAGGCAGAGGAGACAATCCAAATGTAGAACGAAAATAATATTTCCGCCAAAATACCGACTCTGAAGAAGATACGAATACTTGAACACTTGACAACCTTCCACACAAAAGCAGCTTCCATACAAACCTACCTCCAAACATCTCTCCCAAACCCGTCAAACCCAGAACGGTAGGTAGGCGGCGGGGGTAGGCGGTGGCTGAGTGGTAGCGTGCTGGGCCCACATTCACCGCGTGATGGACGACGCGGGTTCGAATCCCCACGCTACCACCTCGGATTTTTCAGTCACCGCCGATTGGCTTAAAACTACCCACATGCTGTCCTGAAGACCACCCATCAACCCGGATTCTAGAGGAAACCGTCCAAGTGAATCACGAAGGAGTTCCGGGAGGCAGCATGAGCCAAGAGAAGATGGAGCCACTATAAACACTTGCCTGCGCCATGACGGGCTGGTGCCAACTACCCTCCAGGCCCCTCAAGAGAGCCTACCGGCGCTATAGGCGTACACGTAAAAAAAAAAAAAAAAGGAGGTGATACAAATACCTGAATACCCAACAGCCTTCCACGCACTTAACTATACAAAAAGGCCAAGCAATGACCAAATACCGAAACCAAGGCACACACCTTTGACAATGCGTTTGTAGAAGTTGTGGGGAGCATTTCAGGGCATTAGTTTTATAACCTTGGTGGTAGTGATGACTTTTTTGATTAGGCCTCGATTGACCTCCTTTTCGGCCTTTGGAAATAACTGATGTGAGAGGCGAAAGCGTTTGAGGATAGGCCTACTGGCTCTATACATACGGCACCGAGGCATCACTACAGTCAACAAATTACCTTCCCAACAAGAATAACTCCAAATACCTATCCCAAACCTGTCCAAACTATAACGGAAGTACATAAAGGAAGCGATATAAATACCTGAACACCCGACAGCCTTTCACGCACTCAACTACCGTCACCTCGTTCAGAATGGGGTCGCGTAGTTTTCAGGTTTCTGCCCTCCGTGGCCCTCTCGTCAGCCTGGGAGCCGATCATCCAAGTTGCTATGTTTTTACTTTACTGTGGTTCTCGTGGGTAAAATTTTGATATCACGGTGGGGTACAACAGGCAGGCCTCAGGTGACCACAGCGACGCCAGAGATGGTTGACAAATAATCACTTTCTTCCTTGTTAGATCGTTCAAGTTCCTACGTTTTTATTTCATTGTGGTTCTCGTGGGTAAGAATTTTGATATCTCAGTGTTTTTAGCATTCTGATGCCTAAGTTTCCCCAACCCAGCCTCATTAAACTGTATAAACGTAAACACACTATTCAACAATCACGGTACAAATCGGTATTACACGTCAACTTTGCCAACATGACTAACTAATGCTGAGGTAGTTAGATCATTAGGAAGTTAGTTAGATTAGGAAACCCGCGGAACTTATGGGTGAGTCGTGTTGGTGAGTGATAGGTACAACTCACGAGTCACCACCAGCGTCACGTCCCAAGGCTGTGCGATAGTTAGCTTAATCAAGTACTACACAAGATGCATTTACCCTGGCTGTCACAACTTGTTACGATGCACATTAATCTTCGGTTCTATAGGCTTCCACATATTATCCAACATGACTGAATTACACACACACACACACACACACACACACACACACACACACACACACACACTGGCTGGATGAATGTAGATATGGAGACGGGACTATTAGAGGTTAGCTCGGGCCCTGAAGACTACAAATAGGTAAATACAAATAGGTAAATACACACACACACACACACACACACACACACACACACACACACACACACACACACACACACACACACACACACACACTAAAAATATGTATACAGGCCCTCAGATAACTTACAGTGGTATACGTGGTGCCGGTAACGCCCAGGTAACACCCAGTCACCAACTCCTGCAAGTCTTGAGTAAGCGATCCACTCTGCTGCAACACATCCCTCCTCTCCCTGACCTGCTGAACAACTGGCACCAAAAATAGGGTATGAAAGGAACATCTGTAAACTTAGTAGCTTTGAGATGACCACAGCGCCGTCAGAGGAGATAGTTAACAAAATTATGACTTTCCACCTTGTTAGATCATCCAAGTTGCTGTGTTTTACTTCACTGTGGTTCTCGTGGGTAAATTTTGGTATCACGGTGGGGTACAACAGGCAGGCTTCAGGTGACCCCAGCGACCCCAGAGAGAGATAGTTGACAAATAATCACTTTCTCCTTGTTATATCGTTCAAGTTCTTGCGTTTTACTTCATTGTGGTTCTCGTGGGTAAGTTTTGATTTCTCAGTGTTTTAGCATTCTGATGCCTAAAGGGCTATTACACTGGGTAAATTTTTCGTGGATCTTCAGTCAAACCACGATTTCCGCTGGCGTGGTTTTCATTTGTTTCTTGTTATTGCTGCTGATGATGGTGAGTAATACCTTCGTCCTTCGTTGAAAACTACTGTAGCTTTGGAATATCGTGGACACGTCAGAAAACCACGGAAATATGAGAACCATGCCAGCGGAGATGGTGGTTTGATTGAAGATCCACGGAAAATTTGCCCAGTGTAATAGCCCCTTAAGTTTCCCCAACCCAGCCTCATTGAGCTGTTAACTTGGCAATGAGAAAACGATCGTCGGTCTTCCCAGCACGACTGCCAATTTAACTTCATTTTTCCTTATATTGTATTATGCGTTTCATAAAGAAATACAGATAATTAGAATGTGCACTATAGTTTCCCTGCACATAAACCCTTAGTTCAAATTCCACAAAACTTGAAGCACCTTAGAATTGGAAGCAAACACGATCCGAAGCAGAGAGTGAGCAGTTCTCATCTCTCATGGGAAAGAAAAAATAGTGTCTGTTTACCTGATCTACATCGCTACTGCCATTGACGATGTACCGATGGAAAGAGAGGCTAATGCTATTTGTTGCAATGAAAAAAGTGCCCTTGTCTACATAATCTACACCACTCCTGCCACTGACAATATACCGATGGAAAACAAAAGGAGAATGCATTTTCTTGTAAAACATATTTATTTTGACGGACATAACATGACATGTACATGTATATACACAGAGGAAAGTTGTTCGGGCGTGTGAAGGATCTGTTGCGTTCATTCTCCCGTCGAGGACGCCAGGCCGCAGGAGCCCGACACCCTGAGCCCCGACCCTGCACGCCCACACGCCTCCGTCCCCACGCCCGCACGCCCACCCACGCCCCTTCTCCGCTGCAGGGTTGCCAGTTATGAAAACTACCTCATTCCAAACTTCCCAAGTTCTCATAACACTTGTTTACGAGAACTTATTTCGTTATATAATATTATGCAATCATGCACTTGAAATAAATAACATTCATTGAGAATTAGAACACACTGTTAACTTTTAGGCTGTGCAGGATAAAGTAATCGAGCAGAGCAGCCGATTCAGATTAAAATACGAAACCTCACTGAGTGACTCCTTTTGAAGTTCCCAAACAGATTTCTCTTCTTCCCAAGTCAACCCAGCTCGGCACGGTAATGACTGGTGGCAGACGGTAACCCTAGACTTCAGAGGGTGACGGACCTAATAAGGGGTGGGGGGTTAGGGGTTGCCAGCAGGTGTGGTCCACAGGGAGGAGGGAGGAGGGGTTTCACAGCCAAAAATTTTCTTTCAAACAATAAATGCTCGCTGTCACGTAATAAACATCCACCTGACCCGAATGTTGTTGCTGGCTAATGGAGATGTTTGAAGTTATGACACACAATAGCAATGATAATCTCTGAACTTAAGTATTATTAATATATATATATATATCTATATATATCTATATATCTATATATATATATATATATATATATATATATATATATATATATATATATATATATATATATATATATATATATATATATTCACGACGTAATGTATTTTAATGATATGATTTGCGAGAGAACCAACGAACGGTTCGATGGAGGCCAGGCAGCGTGTATATTTCCCTTCTAGGTACGGGGATGTGTCGCCCATTTTTGAACAGGTCAGGTTAGGTTAAGTTAGGTATAGTTGGAGTCAATTTAGGTAATTTTGAGTGGAAATCACAATGAGAGTTGTTGTTATTGTATTTTCGCCAGCACGATGGCTGGCTGGGCTATGAAAGAGCCCTACAGAGGTGGTTGTCTGAAGGGGGCTATAATGAGCCCGTCAGAAGGGGGGAAGGTGCCGACAGACCGACTCAATCGGCTAACGTCAGTCGAGCCGACCAAATCGGTCTGTCGACGAAGACTGGCGTTCTCCTGTGACAGAGTATTTTCCAGGACACCCCGTGGTTAGTTTCGAAGCTACAGCCACCCTTGAACAGGGGAGGTTACGTTAGATTAAGTAGAAGTTACGTATGTTAGTTTTGAGTGGGAATCACAATGAGAGTATTATCCAGAAAACCCCGTGGTTAGTTTCGCTGCTTCAGCTCAGCGTCTTGACTCAGGGAACACATACCCGTAGAGAGATTGGGAATATGCGGCCGGCAACCATCACCCAAGAAAGAAAACAAGACGAAAAAAGCTAAATTCGTTGGCCCATAGCATCAGAGAAACAATAGAATACAACCACGAAAGTCACCGATGAGACTGACCTGACTGGAATGACATAATAAGCGATTAGTGACACATCAAACAGCTTTATTATGGCTATGTATGTACTCTTTGTTGTTTTTATTGTATTTTTTTAATCATCGCTTTAATAACTGACGACTTCCGAAAGTAAATGTTGGTTGGCTATACGACAGACAAAGCGTAAGCGTAGGATTAGGTTTTGTACATCGCTGGACGCCGGAAGCAACGACTCGTAAGCCCGTATTCTTAAACGTCTCAGTTCGCCTGTTTGAAAAGCCTCTCGTATATAGAAGTTGGTAGGCCTTTTATGGACTGTTTTGTGATGCCAGGGATAGTTTGACACGACCTCTGCATCTTGACCTGAAAAACCACCCATGAAAGCTCGATTAGTCTTCTCTGCGGCCTGGGGAAATAGTCTTAATTCATGGGAGCCCGAAAAAAGCCTCTCGTATATAGAAGTTGCTGGGCTTTTCATGGACTGTTTTGTGATGCCAGGGATAGTTTGACACGACCTCTGCATCTTGACCTGAAAAACCACCCAAGGAAACCAGGTTACTCTTCTCTGTGGCCTTGGGAAGCAGTCGTAATGGTAGCCCGAGACGTTTAAGAATATGAACCTTAGCGCGAAGGACAGCGAGAGAAGCAACTGTCGGAGGTCCCTCAAGTCGCTTCGCTTCCTCCTCACGAGACTTCAAGTCGCCGCGATCCGACTGACGTACGTTTAAGAGACTGTATCGTACATTATAGATCCGAAACCGCCTAAAAATATATATGTCTTTCCGGAGGAGTCGGGGAGGATGGGGGATGGGCTGTATGGGTGTCTGAGGGATATGGGGATGAGGAACGAAGGGTAAGGTGTGAGGAAGGGCTGAGGGTCGGGTGGGCGGGTGGGGGTGAGTTTGGTTCTTGTGCCTTGCGTGTTACAACATAGCGAGTGTTGCTTGGCTTGGCGAGGACGAAGCGGCGGCGACCCAAGCCAGCAGAAGAGGAAGGTTGTTTGCCCGTGACTCAAAGACGAAGAGCTGAGGGCGCCATCTTCTCAAGCATTTCGAGAACTACACATCCACATTTGATAAGGCTTTCATAGAGGTTGTTGTGTTAGTATTTCCATGGGTAGTGTTATGAGCCTAGTGATAGTTTGACAAGGATTTTGTAGAGGTTGTTGTGTTAGTATTTCCATGGGTAGTGTTATGAGCCTAGTGATAGTTTGACAAGGATTTTGTAAAGGTTGTTGTGTTAGTATATCCATGGGTAGTGTTATGAGCCTAGTGATAGTTTGACGAGGCTTCTGCACCAGGAATGTGATAAAAACACGCATGAGAAACTGTCTGATCTCCGTTGTGGTCTTTTGAAATGTTTGCTGCGAGAGCCGGTAGCGTCTGAGAATACGGGACTAAGGGCCCGTTGTACAGTTCCCCATGATGGATTAGTAAGCTCCCAAACCAATACCAGAGCCTTCGAAATTTCCTTGTATAGTGTCTAGTGTTTGTATTTAAGTTCACAAATTTGATGAAACTATACAGGAAAAGTCTTGTGTATTTAGCGTGGCATCGAAGACCTCACCATTTTGGATTGTATGGGAATCTCAAGTTTGGTTAAGGCTGTTACGAAGACACTGTGTTGGACTGTGGAACCGGCTCTAAGAATGTCTCCCCCTCCTCCTTCTCTCTCTCGATGGAATGGGAGGAAAAATGTGACGAAGCTGATTACTCCATGGCACTCTTGATAATGAGATATTTGATATATATATTGAGAGAGAGAGAGAGAGAGAGAGAGAGAGAGAGAGAGAGTCGGGTCCTAATGAGTAGTTTTCACATTCATGGTGCAGAAGCCTTGTCAAACAATCACCAGGTTCATAAAACTACCCGTGGAAATACTCACACAACCTCTATCGTGGGACCTTTATCGGTTTGAATCGCTTTGGTGACCCCCTAGCTCTTTCTCTTGATTATTTAGTGTTCCTAGTTTCCATTCTTTTATTTCTCTTTCCTTCATTTTTTTTCAGGTTTTAGTTTTTTCCAGTCAACCCTTGCTCGCTCCAGCTCGTCATGTTACGCCTCAGCTGATGCCTCGAGGTCTGAGATGGTCACACGACGAGCAAACAACCTTCCTCTTGCTACTGGCTTCGGCGACAACACTGACGGCGCGAACACAGCGTGCACACACACACACACACACACACACACACACACACACACACACACTCCCTCTCTCACTTATACGGTGCTAGAACGTACGGCGGCTTTCTCGTGTGTGTGTCCGTGAGTGGTGCGGTTGATATGCTCTCTCTTCGTTAGCGTACACACACACACACACACACACACACACACACACACACACACACACACACACACACACACACACACACACTTCCTCTCACTCACACGGTGCTATTTTTTTTTTATAGTACGTACGGCGCAAGGAAGTCCGGCGCTAAGACGTACAGTCCCCTTCTCGTGTGTGTGTCCGTGAGTGGCGCGGCTGATATGCACACTTCGTTAGCCTAGAGTTCAGTTACGAGACGACCGAGTGACGAAACCGTGATATGTTTTCTCTCTTTCTCTCTCTCTCTCTTGGTCGACATATGTTGTTCAAAAGAGAGAATAACTGATATGTTTGATCTCTATCTCTCTCTGTCTCTGTCTCTTTATCTCTCGTTACAAGCTACAGTCCTGAAGAGAAAGAAACAGATGTACTTGCTCTCTTTCTCTCTCTCTCTCTTGGTCGACATATATTGTTCAGAAGAGAGAATAACTGATATGTTTGATCTCTATCTCTCTCTGTCTCTGTCTCTTTATCTCTCGTTACAAGCTACAGTCCTGAAGAGAAAGAAACAGATGTACTTGCTCTCTCTCTCTGTTTCTTTATTTCTTCACTTCTAGACACAAACTACAGCCCTGAAAAGAAAGAAACACATATGCTTACTCCCTTCCTCTCTCTGTCCCTTACTTTCCATCCCTCTTTCTCTATCTCCCGCCACACACAGCTTGGAAGAGACAGACAGACAGGCAGACAGACACGTGCAGTACCTCGCTTACACACACACACACCTTGACATGAACACGACACCGACACATTAATGACGCGAATTAACGAACGTATTGATTAACGAACGTACCAACCGACCGCCGCCAGTATTACGTTCGTTCACCTGAGCCTCTACACTTACTGATCTTCGTTTTGACACACAGGTGAGAATAGGTTAAAGTAGTCATATTCTTAAACCTTTAGTCGCCCAAGCATTCTATAACAAGGCTTTCGTAGGGGGTTGTCGGGGGCCTTTCCACAGGTAGCTTTATGACCCTGGTAGTGGTAGTTTGACAACGTAAAGAAACGCTCATGGGGACGCGTTTAACCTTTCTTTTTTTCAGCCTCTAGAAATGATTGATGTAAGAGAAGATTAATTTTCTGCCTATGGCACTGGTAGGCTTTCTTGGTAGGGCCTGATGGTGTGCCCCAGCCCGTTGTGGCGCAGGCAAGTGTTTATAGTGGCACCATCTGGCTTGACTCATGCTGCCCCCGGAGCTCATTACTGATCCTCTCTTTAGAAGTTTAGAGCGGGAATCGGAGTCCAGGTTGATATGTGGTCTTGTTTATTTATTTATTTATTTTTATCAAAGGATGCGGCTCAAGGGCAACAAAAAGAGTACAAAAAAAGCCCGCTATTTGCCGCTCCCAAGGACAGCATGTGGGTAGTCTTGGGCCACTCGGCGGTGAATGAAAAATCCCAGCTTGTGGCGGCATCGGGACGCGAACCCGGGTGCTCCTGAACGCGGCGCCGGTACGCTAACCACTCAGCGACCACCTCCCATAGAATACCGGTTATAGTTTTGCCATTATTAAGCTTCTTTATCGCGGGTGACCTCCGAGTACAGTCCCCGAAGACGTATGGTTTTTTGTTTACATCGGTGCGGACTTGCGCGGACGACACCAAGCGGCCCTATGTAACCCCCAGTCTCTTGGCCTCCACTTGTGCCTTCAGCTTCCTCCGTCAGTGCGTGAGGAGCCTGTGCTTGGTGCGTGCTGGGCAGAGGTGTGGAGGCCTGCTGGGGTGTCAAATGCTTAGGTAATGACCATAAACACACACACACATGCACATAAACTCACATGCATACACACCGTCGGTCTATTCCTGTTTCCCTTCCCTTACTTTCCTCCCTCTTCCTTTTCTTGAGATTATATTATATTATATTATATTCATTCATTCATTGTTTTCCTCCATTTGTTCATATTTTACTTTTCTTCCTTCCTTCATTCACTCTTTCGTTTCCTTTTTGATTTCTTTTTTCACTCCCTTTCTTTCTCTTTCCTTTCCTTCTGTAATTCATCTTTTACTCTCTTTCTGCCTTCCTCCGACGTTCATTCACTCTTTTCCTCCTTTTGTTTATCTTTCACTACCTATCTTCTTCCTTCCGTACTTAACACTATCTTTCTTTAGCTCATCTTTTCCTTTCTTCCTCTCTCCAACCTTTATTCTTTCCTTTCCTTCCTTAGTTCATCTTTTTACTTCATTTCTTCCTCTCGTAATCCTTCCTTCGCTTTTTCTTTTCCTTCTTTAATTCATCTTCCACTCCCTTCCTTCCTTCCTTCCTCTCTTCGTCCCTCGCCAAAGCACGCCATCATACAAGAAGTCACTCCACAACAAAACAAACCTCTCCACTCACTCCCCGCATCCTCTCCACACATCACTCACTCCACGCACACGCACGTAGCTTCACTCCACCCCTCTCCACTACTAATTCTTCGGCAGAGGAAGAGGAGGAAAGGAGGAGGAGACGGTATCGCTATCAAAAACCCTCAAAAACCTATCCTGAGGTACTCCAAATGCCAGGATGACGAGGCTATGCAGGAGGCACCGCGTCGCGCAGCCCTTGGTCTCCTTAAGTCGTACCACACGAAGTCGGCCAAACCCTCGACTATCCTCAAGGCTAAACCAACACCGGGGTCACTTAGAAGTCGCCCAGCCAGCACCAAAGCCACGCCCGCCGCCCACGCCCGCCCCCAGCCGCCCGTGGGTCCTAGAAGCGTGGAAGGGGCGGCGTTGAACTGCTGCGGGTAGGGTAAAGTGTCGATGAGCTCCGCCATGACGAAGAGGGAGAGGCGAACGTGGTGGTGGATTTTGGAGTCCCTCTTGTTGATCATCTCCACCAGTTCGTTGACGGGGTGCTCGCAGCGGTTCTGTGGGAAGAAGAAGACCGTGAGGAGGAGGAGGAGGAGGAGGAAGAGGAGAGAGGGAGATAGAGAAAAGGATAAAGGGGTCGATAATGAAGAGAAAAAGGGAAAGGAAAAGAAAAAGATGAGGATGAAGAAGAAGAGGAGAAGGAGAAATTGAAGAGAAAATAAGAATGAAAAGAGAAAAAATAGGAAGAGAAGAGGGGAGGAAAGGGCATAGTAGTAGTAGTGTACTATAGTCTGTTCAAAGTCAGAGTTCCTCTGGCGCCTAGGCAGCATTTTTAACGACGCACCTGATTGGCTGGGCTCCCCCCTCGGTTCTCGCCCCGGTTGGCTTGCTTCCTCTCCGCCTCTCGTGGAGGCGACAGTCACTCAGACAAGTCAGACATGCTCTTGGTGGTAAATGTTTCTTATATTATTTGCCTCGGGTCACATTGTACAAGATAGGCTGGTCAATTATACTTAACACCGTTATACGAAGCAGTGATTGCAGACCATAAATATGCTTGTCACAACTCATTAAAACAAAAAGTAAACAAATGAGGACGAGTATAAGTGAAGGAACGGGTCTGAAACGTTTGTAACACTTTCACATATTTGCAGCAAATATTGAGTCAGTGCTAATACAAACCATTGCATGCTATAAAGAATCAGGAGCGTCATTACAAACGCTGCCTGGGGCCAGAGGAACACCTACTTTGAACACTTTTTTTAATGGCTCCGTGCAAGAGCAATGATGAAATGGGAAGAAGAGAAAAAAGATGAAAAGAAGGGAGAGAGGGAGGAAAGAAGCAAGTTCCCGCTTTCGTCATCGGCCGCCATCAACACAGCCGTCTCCCCCTCAACAAAACCCTCGCCTCTTTTCACCATCTCACATTGTCCTCAGCACAACATTTCCCTCTCGATGCACCATCAGCTGTATTTTCTTTTTGTTTGGGTTAAACTGTTGGTTTGGACGCAACCATCGGTGTGGCGAGAGCCCGTCCTGGTCCGGACCTGGCGGCCCCAAGGAGAGCACCGCCTCCCTTCTGCACTTGGGGAACCCCCACCCCACGAGGCCGTGTTGCTCCTGGCCACCGAGCCACTCCTCCGCCACCACGACCACGGCGGCCCTCACCACGCCCTGGCCGTCCACGCCAGCAGCAGCAGGAGGGACTACGCCACCACCCTCCACCGCGGACTGCACGACCCACCGCGGCGATGTGTGTGTGTTCGTCCTGTCTTCATCGTCGTCTTTGTCAGACTCGCGGCTCCTCCCACCGCCATAGTCACCTGTATGTTCGTCCTGTCTTCATCGTTGTCTTTGTCCCGACTCGCGAGTCAATTGTATGTATGTCATCATGTGAATGTGGGGCCGCTGCCCCCGCCGCCCCTGCCGACGCCCTCCCCCTTGGCAAGGACGGTGTATCATCATCATCATGTGAATATGGGGCCGCTGCCCCCGCCGCCCCTGCCGACGGCCTCCCCCTTGGCAAGGACGGTGTATCATCATCATCATGTGAATATGGGGCCGCTGCCCCCGCCGCCCCTGCCGACGGCCTCCCCCTTGGCAAGGACGGTGTATCATCATCATCATGTGAATATGGGGCCGCTGCCCCCGCCGCCCCTGCCGACGGCCTCCCCCTTGGCAAGGACGGTGTATCATCATCATCATCATCATGTGAATATGGGGCCGCTGCCCCCGCCGCCCCTGCCGACGCCCTCCCCCTTGGCAAGGACGGTGTATCATCATCATCATCATCATGTGAATATGGGGCCGCTGCCCCCGCCGCCCCTGCCGACGGCCTCCCCCTTGGCAAGGACGGTGTATCATCATCATCATCATCATGTGAATATGGGGCCGCTGCCTACGCCGCCGCTGCCGACGGCCTCCCCCTTGGC
Organism: Eriocheir sinensis; assembly: GCF_024679095.1. NCBI lineage: Eukaryota > Metazoa > Arthropoda > Malacostraca > Decapoda > Varunidae > Eriocheir > Eriocheir sinensis. Next base: position 515,955 of record NW_026112164.1, read on the forward strand.
AAGGACGGTGTATCATCATCATCATCATCATCATGTGAATATGGGGCCGCTGCCCCCGCCGCCCCTGCCGACGGCCTCCCCCTTGGCAAGGACGGTGTATCATCATCATCATGCCGACGCCTCCCCTTGGCAAGGACGGTGGATCATCATCATCATCATCATCATCATGTGAATATGGGGCCGCTGCCCCCGCCGCCTCTGCCGACGGCCTCCCCCTTGGCAAGGACGGTGCATCATCATCATCATCATCATGTGAATATGGGGCCGCTGCCTCCGCCGCCCCTGCCGACGGCCTCCCCCTTTGGCAAGGACGGTGCATCATCATCATCATTATGTCATCATCATGTGAATTGGGGCCGCTGCTCCCGCCGCCCCTGCCGACGCCCTCCCCCTCTGCAGCGACGGCGTCCCCGTCATCATCTGAGCCTGTCCATGGGTGTGGGGGTCCTCCTCCCCTTCCCCCAGACCTAGGCGAGGCTCTCTCTTCCTCCGGTTACACTTTTCTCTTACTATACTAAACAGCCCTTAGCCCATTTTAATCTTCCCATAACTGTTGGTTTTCAATTATCGTTCTTTCCACAGTAACAAAACAATTAAGCTTCAGACACAGCCACGGGTACACACAACTGTCTCTGGACGCACGCCCAAACACTGCCCTGGACGCTGCTTCCTTTACGTCCGCGTGTTGGTTGCAGTTTCGACCTTTTTATGTTGACGGACTGATAAGCTGTGCAGCAGCAGCGAAGCGGTGTTGTGGCTCTTAACTTAAAGGAGGAAATAATGGCAGCACCGCTAAAAGGGCGATCTATTAAGATTCGCCGATTGTCATTCCGAGCGAGCTCCGCCTATTTGTCACATGGACCAACCATGTAACGCAGAAGCGGGTGCTGGGCGCCAGGCTTGGTGTTGCAGTGTTGCACACGGAGGAATGTTATCTCGTGTTGCGTCACCCAGCACCACAAGTACAAGGTAACAGACTTCCCGGAAATGTCCAGTAGTTGCCAGTAAATTATTTAACTGGAGGTGACCAAGTATCGTGAATAAGAGATTCAGTCGATCAGAAAATAAAGTAACGTTATTGAGAATGTTATACTGAATCTGCGGGCGGAGTGATGTTGGCGTTGCAGCTTTTTCAGCGGGTGGCTGCAGGAGTTGGTGTTACTGGGGCGTGGGTAGCTGTGGAAAGCGTTACACAATATATAACCAGCTCACTGGTACTAATTTACTATTTAATATTCTGATTGCCATTACCGTCATCATCATTAGCAGCAGCAGCAGCAGCATACGTACAAACATTTCAGACCCGTTCTTTCACTTATGCTCGTCAATATTTCATTACTTTTTGTTTTACCGAGGTGTGACAAGCATATTTAGGATCTACAATTACTGCTTCGTGTGATGGTGTTAAGTGGAATTGTCTATCTTGTCTAAGATGTGAGATAAGGTAAATAAAAAAAAAATAACATTTAACACCAAGAGCATGTATGGGTGACTTGTCTCCACGAGAGCCGAGAGAGGAAGCCAGCCAATCAGGTCGTGAGCCGAGAGAGGAAGCCAGCCAATCAGGTCGTGAGCCGAGAGAGGAAGCCAGCCAATCAGGTCGTGAGCCGAGAGAGGAGGCCAGCCAATCATGTCGTGAGCCGAGAGAGGAGGCCAGCCAATCAGGTCGTGAGCCGAGAGAAGAGGCCAGCCAATCAGGTCGTGAGCCGAGAGAGGAAGCCAGCCAATCAGGTCGTGAGCCGAGAGGACGCCAGCCAATCAGGTCGTGAGCCGAGAGAGGAAGCCAGCCAATCAGGTCGTGAGCCGAGAGAGGAGGCCAGCCAATCAGGTCGTGAGCCGAGAGAGGAAGCCAGCCAATCAGGTCGTGAGCCGAGAGAGGAAGCCAACCAATCAGGTCGTGAGCCGAGAGGAAGCCAGCCAATCAGGTCGTGAGCCGAGAAGAAGCCAGCCAGTCAGGTCGTGAGCCGAGAGGAGGCCAGCCAATCAGGTCGTGAGTCGAGAGAAGCCAGCCAATCAGGTCGTGAGCCGAGAGGAAGCCAGCCAATCAGGTCGTGAGCCTAGAGAGGAAGCCAACCAATCAGGTCGTGAGCCGAGAGAGGACGCCAGCCAATCAGGTCGTGAGCCGAGAGAGGAGGCCAGCCAATCAGGTCGTGAGCCGAGAGAGGCCAGTCAATCAGGTCGTGAGCCGAAAGAGGAAGCCAGCCAATCAGGTCGTGTGCCGAGAGAGGAGGCCAGCCAATCAGGTCGTGAGCCGAGAGAGGAGGCCAGCCAATCAGGTCGTGAGCCGAGAGAGGAGTCCAGCCAATCAGGTCATGAGCCGAGAGAGGAGGCCAGCCAATCAGGTCGTGAGCCGAGAGAGGAGGCCAGCCAATCAGGTCGTGAGCCGAGAGAGGAGGCCAACCAATCAGGTCGTGAGTCGAGAGAGGAGGCCAGCCAATCAGGTCGTGAGCCGAGAGAGGAGGCCAGCCAATCAGGTCGTGAGCCGAGAGAGGAGGCCAGCCAATCAGGTCGTGAGCCGAAAGAGGAGGCCTGCCAATCAGGTCGTGAGCCGAAAGAGGAGGCCAGCCAATCAGGTGTGGCGTTACAAACACTGCTTAGGCGCCAGAGGAACACTTACTTTGAACAGACTATAGTAGTTGTAGTAGTAGTAGGAGTAGGAGTAGGAGGAGGATGAGGAGGAGGAGGAGGATACTTGGAAACTTGGAAACATGGAAATGCAGGCAACAGAAAGCCTATTGGCTCATTACGAGGCCGCCCGCTTGGGTGATTTTATCTGCTCGACCGCCACTTGGGGCTTGATGAGCAGATGAAAGCACCTCGATATTGAGGAGCAGATGAAAGCCCCTCGTTATTCAGTTTACTCCCGACGCAGCGAAATGACAGTCGATTCTATATTCGAAGGAGTCGATGGTATTCGCATTTACTACTTCTGAGGGAAGATTGTTCCAGTGGCGGATGTCTCGGTTTGAAAAGAAACTCCTTCCAATGTCTGTGTTACATCGACTCGACTGAATGAGTAAACCGTTATTTCTAGTTCTTGAGTTGGTTCGCAGTTCAAAGAATTTGGAGTAATCGACGTTATTGAACTTTTTCAGATACTTGAAGACTTGAATCATATGCCCTCGTAGGCGTCTTTTCTCCAATGTAAAGAGATTGAGTCGCTTTAGTCGTTCCTCGTACGGTTGAGCCCTTAAGGTTGGAATCATCTTTGTGGCGCGTCGTTGAATCCTTTCCAGTAAAGCAATGTCCTTTCTGTAATTAGGAGACCAGAACTGTACTGCATACTCGAGGTGCGGTCTTACCATGGAATTATACAAGGATAGCATCACGTCTGGTGTTTTACACTCGAAGTTCCTCGCTATGAACCCGAACATAGTGTTGGCTTTGTTGTATGCTCTTTTACAGTGATTCGCGTGTTTCAGGTCACTGCTGATAGTGACTCAAAGATCCTTTTCCTCCTGCATCGCCTGCAGAGGTTTACCATTCATGATGTATGTGTGGTTACTATTTTGGGACCCAATGTGCATGACTTTGCATTTGTCAACATTAAAAGACATTTGCCATTTTTCCGACCATTCGATAATGTGATTGAGGTCTTTCTGAATGATTTTGCAGTCGGTCTTTGTGAGGGCTTCTCCAGTCTCCACCCACCTTGGTGTCATCTGCAAATTTCGATATTGTGGATTTCAGTCCTGATTCTAGGTCATTGATATATATGATAAAGAGGATGGGTCCCAGCACTGACCCTTGAGGCACTCCACTAGTGACTGGAATCCAATCGGAAGGCTGTCCGTTGAGTAGTACTCGTTGTTTTCTGTCGGTGAGCCAATCTCTTATCCACGCGATCAGATTGGCTCCAATGCCCGCCGAGTGCAGTTTCTTAAGGAGTCGCTCGTGCGGTACCTTGTCGAAGGCTTTCTGAAAGTCCAGGTATTTAACATCACTGGGGATGTGGGCATCCCAGTTCTTATATATACCTTGGAAGAAGTCTAATAAATTCGTTAGGCAGGAGCGCTTGTTTCTGAAGCCATGCTGGGTGTCGGAGATTATATTATTGTTTTCTAGAAACTTAACAAGTTTATCTCTAATAATCTTTTCGAGTATTTTTCCTGCCACCGATGTCAAACTTATGGGCCTGTAGTTTAATGCAACGCTTTTGTCTCCTTTTTTGAAAATCGGTGTTACATTCGCCATCTTCCAGTCTTCCGGGACCTTGTTTAGTTGAACTGACCTGTTGAATATGTTAGTGAGTGGTTGAAGTATTTGTTGTTTAAGCTCTTTTAATAAACGCGGGGACAAACTGTCGGGTCCCGTTGACTTGTTCGTGTCGAGTTTTGTCCAAGTACTTTTTTACTTCTTGGTCGCATATTGAGTCAATTTCCAGGGGCGTGATCTCACTCGGCGGGTCAGGGCCCTCGGGAATGGTTTCGATGTCCTCGACTGTGAATACGGATGCGAAGTTACTGTTGAGGATTCTGGGCATCTGTTTACTGTCCTGAGTTACAGATCCAGTCTCGTCTGTCAGGGGACCAATATTGGATTTTACTTTCTTTTTCCATCTTATGTACGTGAAGAATTTCTTGGAGTTTGTTTTGATTTCGCGCGCTATTTGCTTTTCTTAGTTGCGTTTGCTACTCCGAATAAGGCTGTGACAAGCTCTGAGGCTGTTGTGGTACTGTGTGCTGGCTTCGGCCGTAGCATTCTCTTTCATCAAATTATAATTCCTTTTTTTTAGGTTTACTGCCCTTTTTATTTCTCTGGTCATCCACGGTGGATCTGCGGCCCCATTTACTCCCCTGGATTTCGTAGTCACTGTAGCCTTCCCTACCTGGAACAGCTTATCTTTGAAGACGTTCCACGCGTTGTCGATTGTATTGTCGGTGATGTCAAGTTGGTCCCAGGTCGTAGGGGGAAGCAGCGCACGGGCTAAGTTGAAATTTCCTTTTTTGTAATCTGGTATCGCTAACGGATTATCTACGAGTTTGTGACATATGTTGACATTAAAACGGATTAAGTGGTGATCGCACCCATTAAGTTTCTCACCAACTGTACAGTCGCGAATGAGGTCGGGGTCGCTTACTAATACCAGATCCAGCAGATTGTTTTCTCTTGTTGGTTGAGTTACAACTTGAGTGAGGAACGAATCCTCCACCATTTCTATAAGCCTGTTACCTCTTGATCTCCAGTCATCAATACCCAGTCAATGTTAGGGCAATTAAAGTCCCCAATTGTAATTGCTTCCTTGCTTTGTGTTAGAGAGTGAATCTCTTCGTAGAGGGCAGTGTCATCGGCTGCCTGTTGTTTCGGAGGCCTGTATACGGTTGCAAGTGTTAGTCTATTGTTATTTGTGGTTATTTCCACATAGACAGAATCGTATTTCTCTGCGTCCTGTTTGTCTACTTTTATGGCAGGGAGCGTACTTTTTACGTAGCAAACTACTCCTCCTCCTTTCTTGTGCTTTCGACTTTTGTGGAAGCTTTCGTACCCACGGAATGACAGTTCGGATTCTAGATGTGCAGAGTTGGCCCAAGTCTCTGTGATGGCTACCACATCTGGTTTCTCTGTTGCGGTATACGCCCTAATTTCGTCCTTTTTTGGGTATTAAACTATGTGCATTTGTGTACATGATAGAAATGTGACCCCTGTTTTTGCCGTGACGAGTTGTACCAGTTCGCTTGTCGGAGGCGTCGTTAGTTACACAGTTTCTTGTGAGTCGCACCGACGCTACGGGTTGGTTGATCAAGGGCTGTCTTTGCCCCGTCCTCGCCCGCCGTTTTTTGAAAGATTTTTCAAAAAGCTTTTCACTGCCTCGTCCATAAGCCTCCCGAAACGAGCCGAACCAACCTCATTCAGGTGTAGTCCATCGTTTCAGAACAAGTCTGAACGCTCAAAGAAGTGGTGTCAGGCATTTGTAGAAGGAAGAGGAGAAGGAGAAGTAGGTGGAGGAGGAATAACAAGATGAGAAGCAGGAAGAGGAAAGAGGAAAAAAAAAGGAATAAAACAAACAAATAAGGAAAACGAGCAAGAAGAGGAAGAGGAAGAGGAGGAGAAAGAGAAATAAAAATAAACAGGATGACGGAGGAGTACCAGAAGGAAGCGAAAGAGGTAAAAGAATAATAAGAATAACAAGCGAAATAAAGAAGGAAGAGGAAGAAGAATAATGACCAAAGCGAAAAAGGAAGAAGGAGAAGAGAAGAGAAAACAAATAAAAACGAGTAAGATAATGTAGAGTAAAGAAGAATAAGAATAAGAGGAAGAAGACCAGGAAGAAGATAAAGAAAAGGAAGAGGAAGAAGAAGATGAAGAGGGAGAATGAGGAAAGGGAAGCGTGAGAGATGGAAGAAAAATAAGGGAAGGAGGAGAAGGAAGGAGGGGAAAGAGGAAGAAATAGAGAAAGAAAAGAAAATGATGAAGAGGATGAAATCGAAGAGAGAAAGGAAAAAAAAAAGGAAGAAGAAAGAGAAAGAGGAGGAGAGAGAGAGAGAGAGAGAGAGAGAGAGAGAGAGAGAGAGAGAGAGAGAGAGAGAGAGAGAGAGAGAGAGAAATTGAAGAGAGAACAGAAATGAAACGAGAAGGAATAGGAAGAGAAGAGGGCAGGAAAGGGCATAGTAGTAGTAGTGTACTATAGTCTGTTCAAAGTCAGAGTTCCTCTGGCGCCTAGGCAGCATTTTTAACGACGCACCTGATTGGCTGGGCTCCCCCCTCGGTTCTCGCCCCGGTTGGCTTGCTTCCTCTCCGCCTCTCGTGGAGGCGACAGTCACTCAGACAAGTCAGACATGCTCTTGGTGGTAAATGTTTCTTATATTATTTGCCTCGGGTCACATTGTACAAGATAGGCTGGTCAATTATACTTAACACCGTTATACGAAGCAGTGATTGCAGACCATAAATATGCTTGTCACAACTCATTAAAACAAAAAGTAAACAAATGAGGACGAGTATAAGTGAAGGAACGGGTCTGAAACGTTTGTAACACTTTCACATATTTGCAGCAAATATTGAGTCAGTGCTAATACAAACCATTGCATGCTATAAAGAATCAGGAGCGTCATTACAAACGCTGCCGCCAGTTTTAGACCCTTCTTTTCTTGTATTAAATCAACTCTTTTATCACTCATTAATTACTCCATAAATGATCTCACCGTCTCGTATCCCTGGAAGCGTGATCCGGCTTAAGTTGTTATTGGAGACTGGTGTTCGGGGATAAACAAGGGAAAAAGAAAATATACATTTATTTAAAATTAAATGAAAGTAATTGACTTACGAAATATTCTTTGCTCAGACGATCATAACACTGGCATATTCAGCAATGGATGCAACATATGACAAACGACATGTCTTAAACATAATACTACAATATGTGCTCAGTTGTTGCCAATAATAATAACACTCGTCGTTCCACAAGCAGTGGTTTGTATCTCTCTGCTTACATCACAATCATTATGTACTCTCTTCACAAAATCCTACTACACATTCCTATAGTATAATCTACTACAAGTCACGGAAGCACCAAATACCACACCCAGTGCTTTTACCTTTGCTTTACATCGCAAACAAATAATCACAGTCCTGTCCCACTCACAATCCTACTTCACATCTCCTACATTATAATCTCCAGGACAATACAGTCGGTTTCCCTTAGATTCTCGAATTTCTACTCACGATTAAGATCACAACAGCCATCCTCGGCTGAGTGAGTAGCAGGTCTGCTTGAGGCGAGAACCAAGCTCGGTCTACTCATACCACTGATCTCTAGGCCACATTTTTCTTTGCTTTAGGCGGACTTACATCCTTGACACGCCCTTAATTTTCTACATAACCAATGGCCAATACTTCCTGTCACACCCATCTGCTCGCTCATTATGTTGTATTGTTTTACTTCTGCTATTCGTGAGTCAGTCTTAAGACACTCCCACAGTGATTTTTCTGTTAAATTATTGGCTCATAACATGTCGCCACGACTGACGTCACGGATCAGAGTCTTTTTCAATGGTTGTTCACACTTTCTGACCACGCCCACTGGGTATCTGTTTTATGTATCTGAGTCTGGGTATCTGTTTTCCTTTACCCTCGTTGTTTCCCCTCTTTTGTACTTGAGATGTTTACACTGTTATATATGTCACCATTCTTGTTAGTGTTTGTCCTGTCAGATGTTTACACAGTTGTATATCTCTCATTCCTCTCTGGGTATCTGTTTTTCTTTATCCTCGTTGTTTCCCCTCTTTTGTACTTGAGATGTTTACCCTGTACTGTTATGGCTATTCCTCTTGTTTGTTCGTTTTCTGGTTCCTGACATACTTCCCCTTCCGGAAGATCTCGCCCCTGAGATCTCACAGGTGTTAGTGGAGAAGATACTCGTTGCAATGTCTGCAGTTGGCTTGAGTCTGAAGTATGCAGCGTCGTGCGTAGCGCAGGACATAGGAATACCCCACGGCAGACGTCACCAGCAGTAGAACCAGGATCACGACAATGGCGAAGACAATCCACCAATGGATTACGGGTTGAAAGGGCTGATCCGGCTCGACCACAGAATTGAGGGGCTGCAAGCCAGCTGTTAGCTAGTGTAAGGGGATGGACTCAGCACTGCGAAGAGAACCTTGCCGAAGCGTCAATATACCACTACCCGTCAAGCTGACAGTATGTCTGTTTACAGGTTATGGCATGTGAGTGTCAGAGTGATGGGGGAGGCAAGTGAACAGGTCCAGTAGCCAGGACCTTTTATAAACATAGGGGGAAATGTTTTCAAGACTATTGTGCGGCAGAGGTTGATCACTGACTCATGTTTCAAGAAAGCAGCCGATTCACAAGAGGCTGCGTTACTAGCCTCATAGACGGGGCCTGTGGGAGGACAAACTAACATATGGTTATTCTTGTTACAGTGTTTTATACTAGAAAGCAGAAAATATATTTTCCTATTCTCACTGAAGGCAATACATCTTGAATCAACACTATACATAAGAAAGTAAGTGCTATTCTGCACAGAAAATGGAAGGGAGTCGATTCGAAAGACATCAAAGGTGTCAATCGGATCTCCTCGCAAAGGTTTGGTGAAATAGAAATTACGAGAATCGTGCAAAGCCGTTGTCCTGGAGGACAGTTATTACATCCCTATATAGAGCTAAAAAATCAAGAACTGCAAGGCACAAAAGACCTGGAGGCCGAGCCTAGGCTTCCTTTAATGTACTGAACAACTGTTTGTTTCACATAATGGTTGGAGTTATGTATGTTTGCAGGGGAGCCTGCAGACTCAAATATAAATCTTGTATACCTGGTCTTATGTGTCTCAATGCTAAGTCAAAATATAACAATTCTTGTCGGAGCTTTTTTCTCTTCCTAATGCCATAGTCTATAGTAAAATGGCGCACAACTTGGTTCAATACATCTACAGCTGAATATAGCCTATTAAAGGCAGATTGCATGGCATGCATATTACTTAATGATGTTGAGTTTTCCATAATAAACATTTAACTATATAAAATCTTTCTCAGTTAATGACTCTAGTCCTCTATTTTTTCATGAATAGCATCAACTTGAGCCTGGGTCGCGGTACCAAATAGGTTATTAGACAAGGATCTTCAAAAAAAATATTTCCCGTTTTTTTCCCTTTTTTTTTCTATAATTCATAGAAGCATGCAGCTTGTTTTGAATAGTAGTCATCACATAGCCTAAAACTTTTCTTAGATGATGCAACAATGAACTGAATTCGTTTTCAAAATTAAAGAGTGTGTATTTTTTTTTTTTTTCCTTTTACAGCTGGATACTCAGGTGACATTTGAATAACATTTCAAGTAACGAAGCAGTTAAAATCCGTGCTTTATATAATGCAGCTAAAACATCTTCTGTAAGGCTAAACAGTACTATAGTCTCTATCTGTGAGGACTATAATATAGAGAGTATGTTGGTGTGAAACTTTGGCCAGCATGTGTTGGGGACTCCTGTTGTGTCATTGAGTAGTACACCGAAAGAGTCAAATCAATCTGTGGTTTATTTCGTCATATTTCCGCTCAATTATTGCATTTTCATCCTTATGCATTATTCCTGTTCTATATCGTATTAGTTTTGAAATTACATTAGGCAACTCTTGTACCGTCGAAGAGCGAAGGCTTTATCTATGCCGAGGTGGCTCTGAATGTTTGGGAGTAACCTGAGAAGGTAGGGCCTGTGCATCAGCTGTTTATTGCTGTTGTAGAACGAACATTATTTAATGTATCATGAGTAGCAGTCACCTCTCCGCTACGAGATATAATTTTCCGTAGAATTTTTCTCAGCGATTTCACGGTTGAGCAATGCAAAGAATAGATCAGTGTCTGTCTCTGGATTTAAAGGGTATGCTCGCCTAATCGTTGGACATTGCTGCACATCAATGCAATCTTCATGAAGAACTTTTACTATATCTGTGGGGGCCGTTGAAACCTTACTAGTCATGAGGTTCCTAATTTTTACCATTATATCACTGATCTTCTCTATTACCCTGTAGGGTCCATCAAAAATAGGTTGCAACTTTTTCTTTTCTTTTCTTTTTGGTGTATGTTTGAGGAACACTCTGTCGCCAACGTTGATAGTTTTGATTTTTGTAACTTGGTAATACTTTTCCATTTCTTCTCTACTTTCTTCATTGTAAACCTGGCATCTATCATAAACTTTATTTGCAACTGCAGCCATTTCCTCTTCATAGGAGTCAATATCATAAACTTTCCTTGCATTACATCCATTTCCTCTTCATGGGAGTAAATATCATAAACTTTCCTTGCAATTGCAGTCATTTCCTCTTTATAGGAGTAAATATCATAAACGTTCCTTGCAAATACAACCATTTCCTCTTTATAGGAGTAAATATCATACCAGGGCTGCTGAATTTTTTTCTAACATAGTGTAGGGTACAGGAGGATCTCTAAAAATCCTCTCTCTATCTCTCTCGATAAAATGGGGACTCCTTTATGGTGCGATAATACGCAGGATTATAGGCCAAGATGTCTATAAGTAGCATTATATCCCAAACGGACACATTTCCTAGAACATTCTCCTCAAAATGTTAACAACAGTATAATTTGCGCGCTTTATTATTCCATTTCCATTTGTATGGTAAGCCGTTATTCGCGTGTCGCACAGGTAGCTTCTAATTTATCTCCTGCATCACGGAATTAACGAACTCTGAACCTTGACCTGTAACAACTGTCTGAGGAACACCGTGTACACAAACAACATCCACGTACAACGCCCTTGCCATCTCGCGGGCTTCCTTACTTCGTAAGGGTACTATAATCAAATACCTTTTAAAAACATCAACTATGGGCATTACGTATCGAACCCCATTGTCCGATACACCCATGGGACCCACAAGGTCCATGTGTATTCTTCCAAAAGGAGCGGTGACGTCTGGATATTGCCGCCAAGGAGCAGGGTGCAAGTTCCCAACTCACTTTTAAAACGACTACCATGACGCACTTCCTTACATAATTTTCTACATCCCGTTTCATTCCAGGCCAGAAAGCGAACTTTCTACACCGACATAACGTAACTTTGGTTACTCCGTGCCCTGCAGTGGCGACGAATGAGCCAGAGTTATCGCCTTGGAAATACTTGGGGGGTAGAATCACCACCTTAGTGGCTTCTCCGTACGGACTCACTAAAACACATCATTTATTTCCACCTGTAACTCTGACAGGGGCGGCATCTCACATTATGCCCATCTTCAACACAATATAACATAATTTCCACCTGTACCTCTAACAGGGGCGGCATCTCACATTATGCCCATCTTCAACACAATATAACACATTTTCCACCTGTACCTCTAACAGGGGCGGCATCTCACATTATGCCCATCTTCAACACAATATAACACAATTTCCACCTGTACCTCTAACAGGGGCGGCATCTCACATCATGCCTTTTTTCTCTGAGTCTTTGCTCAATTTTCATTCATGGGGTTTCCTTCTTTTAGCATACTTATATGCTGGCTGCTCATCATGCAGCTCACTAATCTCCTGAATACTCTAGTCAAGTGTGTGGCCAATACACTCACTATTCAGGTTCATACATATATTTTATTTTCTCATCTTTCGGCGCCTGTTTCTTTTTCTGCACTAGTGCAGTACCTTGCCCCTCATTATCCACGTGTTCCACGGTTTTTGTTGTTCCCCATCCACAAACATTATCGCGCGTTTCCTTCTAATTCAATCTCAGTGTCCTGTGAGCCTTCATCCTTGATAAAAAAAATCTGCTACTATATTTTCATTGCCAGGCAAATGATTGATTGTAAAACCATACTCACTCATGAGAGTCTGCCATCTCCTGCCGTTGGGACTAGCTACCTGTAACAACCATACTAAAGGTCTGTGATCCGTGTGGATCTCAACAGGGTAACCCAGTATTAATGGGCGGTTTACGTGTAACCCATAAATTACTGTTAAAGCCTCTCGTTCAACTATATTGTTCCGCTGTTCTGCCGTATTCAGTTTCTCACAAAAAAAGATACAGGTCTTAGTTTATCATCATTATCCTGTTATTGCAATACTCCACCAGTATTGTAGTAGGATACGTAGAGTGACTGTACCAAGCATTCTATCCTTAAGGGTTGAGAACGCAATTTTTGTTTCATCCGTCCATATGAGTGGAGTTTTAATTATTTATTTATTTATTTATTTATTTTTTGTGTACCTTTCTTCCCTTTGTAAATCTTTAGAAAAGGAGCAACAATTTGTGAATAATTTGCAATAAATTTGCGATAATAATTAGTCAATCCAAGAAATGACTGTAAATCATGAACAGTTTGAGAGGCCGGGACGTTTTGTATGGCCTCCAGCTTGCTAGACTGAGGTCTTATTCCCTCTGAGCGGATGGCATGGCCCAGGTAATCTACTTTGTCCTTAAAAAAGTTACACTTCTCCATCTTAAGAGTCAGTTTGGCTTCCTTTAAGCGATCCAGAATTTGTTCTAAGTTATCTGCGTGATTAGAAAATATTTCGCCCAGGATAATTATGTCATCAAGGTACACCTGAACCTTGTTGCTTAATAGTCCTGTAAGGACAGTGCTTATTATTTTCTTGAAGCAGGACGGGGCTGTTTTAAGGCCAAAGGGGAGGGAAGTAAATTCCCAATGTCCTGCTGGAGAAGAAAATGCCGTCCTCTCTCTGCTGATTTCATCTTGGGGGATTTGATGGTAACTCTGTTTCAAGTCTAGGCATGAAAAAAAACTTACTATCTCCCAATTGATTGAGTATGGTAGTTATATTAGGGAGTGGGTACCGGTCGTCCCGTAGTGTTTTATTAAGTGCCCGGAAGTCCAGACAAAGTCGTAGTACTCCATCTTTTTTTGCACTGGGATAAGTGGGGCATTATAGGGTGATCGCGAAGGGCGAATCACACCCTGTTGCTGGAGCGATATAAGTTGTTCATTTACTCTGTCATGATAACTGATAGGAATGTTATATGGACGCCTGTACACTACTTCATCAGTGTTTTGCTTGATGGTGCTTAAAAAAATAGGGCGTTACTGTTAATGGTTCTTGTTCTGTGGAAAACACTGTTATATATTTATCTATTAAGGACTTTAAAACCTGATTCTCTCTCTTCACTTGGGAATTTAGCGTCAACAATTTGATAGAGGCTTTTCTTCCTTACTTCAAGCTCTGCGGGCTTCGAGTCTGTTTTAGCTGTGTCAGCGGTCTGTACACTAGATACTTGTGGCAGATCAGCGTATAGCTCATGAGTGACAGGCTTCACAAATCCTAACGTTGTATTATCATCTATCTTTACACTCACTTTCAATATTCAAGTACGGCACAGTGACATAAGATCTTTGATTGTCAGATGAAGGGGTTAACTTAACTATCCCTGAGCACAAGACTCTAGCCTGATGAGTACTAATACAAGGTTCAAATAAAGCTTCACTTGCCTGTAGTTGCGTCACTAGCGTTATGTAACCTGCAACAGATGCATGCAGTTGCAAAGGTTCCGCTGCTTGCCAACGTACGGCCTTATTTTCAGTGAGACCTTCTTCATTTCCATCTACATTTAGCTAAGATCCTTCACCTCTAGATATAAGACATATTTTTCCTGGGATAATTGTATGGTTTCCCCTTCTATTATCAGTTTTAAGCTTCGTTCTTTTGTTCCTCATTTAGTTGCAATGTTTTCAAAATAATCTCGTGCTACACGACAAATCAGTATTCAGCATAATATGAGTTGGCAAATCTACATCGCGTGTTATCAATAAGTCTTGGAAACTACTATTTCCTTCCATATTAACTTGTCTTTTACCGTCATTTTCAATATGGTATCTTTGCACAGAGACAATATTCACGGGTTTCGCTTCACAGTTATTTACTGCGAGCCCTAATTCTTTAATAAATTCATCCGTTAAAAACTCACACACGCTCCTGGTTCTAGGAGCGCTGCCACTTTTGCATATGTGTTATCATGAGTAGTGGATCTGCCTACCAAAGTTACTCTTGAGTTATGTTGATTATAGCCTTCTTTTCATTATTTTTAAGGTCACTCCCTTGTTCGTTATAGCCTTCTTTTCCTTATATTTATGTGAGGCGGTTACTCCCTTCTTCGTTATAGCCTTCATCTTATTATATTAAAGGTTACTCCCTTCTTCGTTATAGCCTTCATCTTATTATATTAAAGGTTCCTCCCTGTTTTGTTCTTCGCTCATTTTCCGTTTTTTCCACTGCAAGTGTGCATATTTATTTATTTATTTATTTATTTTCATTTGTTTATTTAATGTTATTTGTAGTAGATAACTGAGGGGGGCACTACCCTGGCCTCCTCTTCCTCTGATTCTCTTACTTCACACATTTATCTTAATACTTCACACTATTGTCCATATGCTTCATTTTTTTATTTTTTATTCATGACTTTTTATCCATACCTCACACTTTTCTTAGTATTTCACATTTTTTCTAGATCATACTCTACACTTCCTACCTGGGGGACGCGGGTTAGGCCTTTATAAAGTCACTCTATGGCTGCATGTCCGCCGCGGCACACCACCACCCTGTGAGGCGTAGAGCCCCGTGCTCCCCTCCATCCTGGGGTAACAATCCTAAAACAAACAAACCTGAGAGGCAGGACGCTGCCGCTGCCTGTCACCTGACACCCTCTCACTGATGAATGGATCGCGGCGCGGTGGAGAGACTGCCCATCCCTTTCCACTCCGCCCGGGAAGGAACTCATGAATTCTCGGTTGAGTCGCGTGTGCTACCCATTGCACTACAGAACAACAGTGGTTGGCCAGAGTTTCCATTACCATATCGTCAAAGTCCATGTCCTCCGGAAGAACCATTAATTATATAATTAAATCGTCACTATTATTTCCGCCACTTAAAACGAGCAAAGCTTAATGAAAATAAGAGGCGTTTTCTCGTCAGAGTAAATTAAACAAAAGCATTGTAAGCACATGTCCCTATTTATCCCTATACCGCTGCCGCCAGTTTTAGACCCTTCTTTTCTTGTATTAAATCAACTCTTTTATCACTCATTAATTGCTCCATAAATGATCTCACCGTCTCGTATCCCTGGTAGCGTGATCCGGCTTAAGTTGTTATTGGAGACTGATGTTCGGGGATAAACAAGGGAAAAAGAAAATATACATTTATTCAAAATTAAATGAAAGTAATTGCCTTACGCAATATTCTTTGCTCAGACGATCATAACACTGGCATATTCAGCAATGGATGCAACATATGACAAACGACATGTCTTAAACATAATACTACAATATGTGCTCAGTTGTTGCCAATAATAATAACACTCGTCGTTCCACAAGCAGTGGTTTGTATCTCTCTGCTTACATCACAATCATTATGTACTCTCTTCACAAAATCCTACTACACATTCCTATAGTATAATCTACTACAAGTCACGGAAGCACCAAATACCACACCCAGTGCTTTTACCTTTGCTTTACATCGCAAACAAATAATCACAGTCCTGTCCCACTCACAATCCTACTTCACATCTCCTACATTATAATCTCCAGGACAATACAGTCGGTTTCCCTTAGATTCTCGAATTTCTACTCACGATTAAGATCACAACAGCCATCCTCGGCTGAGTGAGTAGCAGGTCTGCTTGAGGCGAGAACCAAGCTCGGTCTACTCATACCACTGATCTCTAGGCCACATTTTTCTTTGCTTTAGGCGGACTTACATCCTTGACACGCCCTTAATTTTCTACATAACCAATGGCCAATACTTCCTGTCACACCCATCTGCTCGCTCATTATGTTGTATTGTTTTACTTCTGCTATTCGTGAGTCAGTCTTAAGACACTCCCACAGTGATTTTTCTGTTAAATTATTGGCTCATAACATGTCGCCACGACTGACGTCACGGGTCAGAGTCTTTTTCAATGGTTGTTCACACTTTCTGACCACGCCCACTGGGTATCTGTTTTATGTATCTGAGTCTGGGTATCTGTTTTCCTTTACCCTCGTTGTTTCCCCTCTTTTGTACTTGAGATGTTTACACTGTTATATATGTCACCCTTCTTGTTAGTGTTTGTCCTGTCAGATGTTTACACAGTTGTATATCTCTCATTCCTCTCTGGGTATCTGTTTTTCTTTATCCTCGTTGTTTCCCCTCTTTTGTACTTGAGATGTTTACCCTGTACTGTTATGGCTATTCCTCTTGTTTGTTCGTTTTCTGGTTCCTGACATAGGGGCCAGAGGAACACCTACTTTGAACACTTTTTTTAATGGCTCCGTGCAAGAGCAATGATGAAATGGGAAGAAGAGAAAAAAGATGAAAAGAAGGGAGAGAGGGAGGAAAGAAGCAAGTTCCCGCTTTCGTCATCGGCCGCCATCAACACAGCCGTCTCCCCCTCAACATAACCCTCGCCTCTCTTCACCATCTCACATTGTCCTCAGCACAACATTTCTCTCTCGATGCACCATCAGCTGTATTTTCTTTTTGTTTGGGTTAAACTGTTGGTTTGGACGCAACCATCGGTGTGGCGAGAGCCCGTCCTGGTCCGGACCTGGCGGCCCCAAGGAGAGCACCGCCTCCCTTCTGCACTTGGGGAACCCCCACCCCACGAGGCCGTGTTGCTCCTGGCCACCGAGCCACTCCTCCGCCACCACGACCACGGCGGCCCTCACCACGCCCTGGCCGTCCACGCCAGCAGCAGCAGGAGGGACTACGCCACCACCCTCCACCGCGGACTGCACGACCCACCGCGGCGATGTGTGTGTGTTCGTCCTGTCTTCATCGTCGTCTTTGTCAGACTCGCGGCTCCTCCCACCGCCATAGTCACCTGTATGTTCGTCCTGTCTTCATCGTTGTCTTTGTCCCGACTCGCGAGTCAACTGTATGTATGTCATCATGTGAATGTGGGGCCGCTGCCCCCGCCGCCCCTGCCGACGCCCTCCCCCTTGGCAAGGACGGTGTATCATCATCATCATGTGAATATGGGGCCGCTGCCCCCGCCGCCCCTGCCGACGGCCTCCCCCTTGGCAAGGACGGTGTATCATCATCATCATCATCATGTGAATATGGGACCGTTGCCCCCGCCGCCCCCGACGGCCTCCCCTTAGCAAGGACGGTGTATCTACATCATCATCATGTGAATATGGGGCCGCCGCCCCTGCCGACGCCCTCCCCTTGGCAAGGACGGTGTATCATCATCATCATCATCATGTGAATGTGGGGCCGCTGCCCCCGCCGCCCCTGCCGACGGCCTCCCCCTTGGCAAGGACGGTGTATCATCATCATCATCATCATGTGAATATGGGGCCGCTGCCCCCGCCGCCCCTGCCGACGCCCTCCCCCTTGGCAAGGACGGTGTATCAACATCATCATCATGTGAATATGGGGCCGCTGCCCCCGCCGCCCCTGCCGACGGCCTCCCCCTTGGCAAGGACGGTGTATCATCATCATCATCATCATCATCATCATGTGAATATGGGGCCGCTGCCCCCGCCGCCCCTGCCGACGGCCTCCCCCTTGGCAAGGACGGTGTATCATCATCATCATCATGTGAATATGGGGCCGCTGCCCCCGCCGCCCCTGCCGACGCCCTCCCCCTTGGCAAGGACGGTGCATCATCATCATCATCATATCATCATCATGTGAATATGGGGGCGACGCCCTCCCTCTCTGCAGCGGCGGCGCTCCCGTCATGATCTGAGCCTGTCCATGGGTGTGGGGCACCTCCTCCCCTTCCCCCAGACCCAGGCGAGGCGCTCTCTTCCTCCGGTTACACTTTTCTCTTACTATACTAAACAGCCCTTAGCCCATTTTAATCTTCCCATAACTCTTCGTTTTCAATTATCGTTCTTTCCACAGTAACAAAACAATTAAGCTTCAGACACAGCCACGGGTACACACAACTGTCTCTAGACGCACGATCAAACACTGCCCTGGACGCTGCTTCCTTTACGTCCGCGTGTTGGTTGCAGTTTCGAGCTTTTTATGTTGACGGACTGATAAGCTGTGCAGCAGCAGCGAAGCGGTGTTGTGGCTCTTAACTTAAAGGAGGAAATAATGGCAGCACCACGCCTCCACACCACGCCTCCACACCACGCCCCCACACCACGCCTCCACACCACGCCCCCACACCACGCCCCCACACCACGCCCCCACACCACGCCTCCACACCACGCCTCCACACCACGCCCCCACACCACGCCCCCACACCACGCCCCCACCACGCCTCCACACCACGCCCACACCACGCCCCCCACACCCCACACCACGCCCCACACCACGCCTCCACACCACGCCCCACCACGCCCCACACCACGCCTCCACACCACGGCCCCACACCACGCCTCCACACCACGCCTCCACACCACGCCCCCACACCACGCCCCCACACCATGCCTCCACACCACGCCACCACACCACGCCTCCACACCACGCCCCCACACCACGCCTCCACACCACGCCTCCACACCACGCCTCCACACCACGCCCCCACACCACGCCTCCACACCACGCCCCCACACCACGCCTCCACACCACGCCCCCACACCACGCCACCACACCACGCCACCACCACGCCTCCACACCACGCCTCCACACCACGCCTCCACACCACGCCCCCCCACCACGCCTCCACACCACGCCGCCCCCCCCCGCCGCCCCACCCCGCCGCCACACCCCGCCCCCACACCACGCCTCCACACACCCCCACACCACGCCCCACACCACGCCTCCACGCCACGCCCCCACACCACGCCGCCCACACCACGCCCCCACACCACGCCTCCACGCCACGCCCCACACCACGCCTCCACACCACGCCCCCACACCACGCCTCCACACCACGCCCCCACACCACGCCTCCACCGCACGCCCCCACACCACGCCTCCACACCACGCACCCACACCACGCCTCCACACCACGCCTCCACACCACGCCTCCACACCACGCCTCCACACCACGCCTCCACACCACGCCCCACCACGCCTCCACACCACGCCTCCACACCACGCCTCCACACCACGCCTCCACCACAAGCTGCACTAAGGCTCAGCACTCCCCCCTCCCCCCCAAGTTGCCCATTCCCCCTTCTTCACCTTCCTATCACCTATTATTCTCAGTTCTTTCTTTCCTTCCTTCCTCTCACCGTCTATCTATTCAACTATCAGTCTATCAATCTATCTCTCCTGTTATCTCCTTCCTTTCTTCGTCTACTCGCTAAAGTGGTCAATCTGGCTTAATATATTTTCTTTTTGCCTTTCTCTTTCAACTAAGGCTCAAACATCCCTTCCTCTCCTTTCTCCCCCTTTCTGAGCCAGCCATTTCCCCGTCTTCACCTTCCCATTACCTCGCTATTATCCTCTTTTCCCTCAAGTTAGGCTCAAACATCCCTTCTTCTCCTTTCTCTCCCTTTCTGAGCCACCCATTTCCCCGTCTTCCCCTTCCATTACCTCACTATTAACCTCCTTTCCCTCAGTACTAACCTCATCCCCTTTCCCCCAGCTCCCCTTTCTCAAATAGCCGTCCGTTCCATCTTTTTCACCTCCCCATTACCTCACTATTATCCTCTATTCCCTCAAAAATAACCTCATCCCCTTCCCCCCAGCTCCCCTTTCTATAATAACCGTGCATTCCACCTTCCCATTACCTCCTCTTCCCCTCTTTCCCCCGCCACCGCCGCGTCCTCCCCGCCGCCGCTTCAGGCCAAACAAAACAACCCCGGTGATGCCGCGCTGTTAAATTAAATGTATAATATTTGATTCTATTCCGCCGCCTTCACGCGCATCGCCGCTCCGTAAAGGCGTCTTCTATTTAGAACACTGATCAGCTCTAGATCACTGGCCCGGATCTGAATCTGATCTGGATTCGCTTTGGTTAAAGAGAATGCAGAGCGACAGATCAAAATAAAGCGCGCGCCCGCGACACACACACACACACACACACACACACACACACACACACACACACACACACACACACACACACACACACACACACCGCTCCGGTAGCTCAATCGGTTAGAGCTCCGCGCTGCAAGGCTTCACAGCCAAACAGGCGGCGGTTCGAGTCCCGCTCAAGCCGGATTCTTTCCGTTGATTAGGAGTGGTTACTGTCCCCCCTTGAGCAAGGGGGATGGAGTGTGTGGTGTGTGAGGTCCTGGCAGTACCCAGAGATCGACGATAATGAGCACTTGCTCACGTCGTGACGGTACCTGTTGGCGAAAGCGAGTCCAACTCGTGATCAGGCCGTGGTGAATTACACGCAAACAAACATGCATATACCTATGGAAGAGTAAAAGAAGCAATAAATAATAATAATGTAATACTAATGCCACATAATCTATAAACCCAAGTCATAACAGGGAGGCTTGGTGTGGCCTGTATATCTCACACAATTCTGTTGTGTAATACTTCTGTTTTACATCTTTACTGCCTACAAAACCATTTCTGCAACATCATCTCATCCTATTATATGCTCCTTACTCATTATGGGAGGCGCTCTTGGGTTGTATACTCGAAATAATATCGGAGGAGATGGTGAGTGTAACTACTAGGAACTAGTACTAGGTCTACTAGGAACGGTGGGAAAAGAAGTCAGTCGCCCGGGCTCGCAGTCATTAAGGAGAGAGAGAGAGAGAGAGAGAGAGAGAGAGAGAGAGAGAGGTGCTGCCCTTTCACTCTTTGAATCAATTATCTTTCCCCTTAATCAATTACCTTTCCCTTTAGTAAATTATCTTTCCCTTTTCTTGTTCTCCAAGGTGAACTCAACAGATTATATGACTGGGCGGATAAATGGCAGATGGAGTTCAATGTAGGGAAGTGCAGTATTCTGAGTGTAGGTAGGAACAACCCCTCACATAACTATTGCTTAAATGACACTCTCATAAGTAGGTCTGGGTGCGAGAGGGATTTAGGGGTCTTAGTGAGCTCTGATCTCCGTCCAAGGGCACAATGCATTCAAGCTAGAAATCGAGCTAATAGGGTACTGGGATTTATTTCAAGGAGCGTAAGCAACAGAAGCCCCGAAGTCTTCCTCAAACTATATTTAGCATTAGTTAGACCTCATCTTGACTATGCGGTTCAGTTCTGGTCACCCTACTATAGAATGGATATCAAAATGTTAGAATCGGTGCAGAGGAGGATGACTAAGATGATTCAGGGGTTGAGAAACTTGCCATACGAGGAAAGACTCAAACAGTTAAACTTACATTCTCTAGAAAGGCGAAGGGTGCGTGGAGACATGATCGAGGTTTATAAATGGATGAAGGGCTTTAATAAGGGAGACATTCATAAGGTTTTGTTGGTAAGAGAACCGGGTAGGACACGAAGTAACGGGTTTAAACTGGATAAATTCAGATTCAACAGGGACATAGGCAAAAATTGGTTTACTAACAGGGTGGTGGATGAGTGGAATAGGCTTAGCAGTCATGTGGTGAATGCCAATACAATTGTCATGGACAGCGATATTAGGTTGGGTTAGATACACGGGAGCTTAGGGTCAAAGGAGCTGCCTCGTACAGGCCTACCGGCCTCTTGCAGACTCCTGCGTTCTTTTGTTCTTATGTTCTTATGACTCGTGTATACTTTAAATATTCGACCTTTCCCTTTAAATCAATTACTCTCTCGTCTACATCCCCATATATCCCTTTGATTAATTACCTATCCCTTTAGTCAATTACCCTTCCGTTTAGCCAATGATTTTTCCCTTTTCATGTCCCTGACCTTTCGCCTTAAATCAACTACTCTATTCCTCTAAATCCCCTCATATCCCTTCAATTAATTACCTATCCCTTTAGTTAGTTACCTTACCGTGTAATCAATTATTTTTCCCTCTCGACTCGTCTATACTTTAAGCAATTGACCTTTCACTCATATCAATTACCTTTCCTCTTACACCCCTTTCTATCCCCTCATATCCCCTTAGATCCTTTAAAACAACGCCCTTTCCCTACACATCCCATTCCAATTCTTATAGTAATCACCCATCGCTCCTCCGAGGCCCATATTCTTGCATGCACATTTCGGGGCCCACACAGCCACACACAATAAGGCATTCGTTGAGGTTGTTTTAATATTTCCAAGGGTAGTTCTATGAGCCTTGTGATAGTCTGACACGGCCTCTGCACCATGAACATGATAAAGCACTCATGAGAACCCGACGAATCTTCTTTGTAGCCTTGGGAAATAGTCGTGAGAAGTTGAGAACCGGAAGCCTCTGAGAAAACGGGCGTCAGAGATTTCGTGTTTCAAGGGGGACTGCGGGACCTGTTTTTTAGGCGATGAAGACTGTAAGAACAAATGCCTGGAGTATTGAGTCTCTTCGTGTATACATCACGGGGAATGGGTGACCTGCTTCTTTAGGCGATGAAGACTATAAGAACAAAGGCCTGGAGTATTGAGTCTCTTCTTGTATACATCACGGGGAATGGGTGACCTGCTTCTTTAGGCGATGAAGACTATAAGAACAAAGGCCTGGAGTGTTGAGTTTCTTCGTGTATACATCACGGGGAATGGGTGACCTGTTTCTTTAGCCGATGAAGACTATAAGAACAAAGGCCCGGAGTGTTGAGTTTCTTCGTGTATACATCACGGGGAATGGGTGACCTGTTTCTTTAGCCGATGAAGAGCGGCACTAAACCAGCGTGACCCGTGATTATAGCAGCGGGGGGCGGGAGGGAGGAACAGGCGGGGAGATTTACCCAAACCACTGAGTGTTTTAGGGGCGCCCATCGTTAACACTCAGGAGCCATTAGCGTGTTGTGGTCTCTTCAGCCAGGGTGGTTAAGGATGAGGGGCGGGACGTCTTTTTTTTCTCTTTCTCTTCCTTTCTTTTTTATCTTTCAGCTTTCTTTATGTCTTTCTTTCTGTCTGTCTCTCTCATCCTCATTTTCTTTTTCTCTACTTTTTTCATTGTTTTCTTTCTTCCCCTTTCTATCGCCTCACTATTATCCTCTTTTCCCTCATTACCAACCTCATCCCTTTCCCCCAGCTCCCCTTTCTCTAATAACCTCCTTTTCTCTATATTTCTTTCATTCTTTTTCCGCATTCTATCTCTTTAACTTGACTCTTTGAACAATGGTGAATTAGTGTGTCGGATCGTAACTAACAAACTAGAAACAAAAGAGGCGTGTATAAAACTTGGACAGAGAGAAAGAGAGAAGATAATATAGGGGAGAGAGGTAAAGGTTGGAAGTTATAGGGCAAGTTTATTTATTTGGAACAATGGCGCTGGAATGTACCGCTGGAGTGAATGGACAAAGAAAAGAAGGTAGTAAGGAATAGGAGAGAGAGAGAGAGAGAGAGAGAGAGAGAGAGAGAGAGAGAGAGAGAGAGAGAGAGAGAATAAAAAGAAAAAAAAAGGAAGAAATGAAAAAGCTTCGGTTATGCCTCACTGTTAATAATGACAGAATGGATGGAGACCGTATCATGTAAGAAAAAAAAAGTAAAATGACGATAAGGAACCTTTAACTAAACAAAACCTTTAACTCCTCTGTATATCCATCAACACAACCTACGTCCTCATCGCCAGACCTTGATATGTTCCTTAATATGCCCCTCTTAGTATGTACTTTTGTATGACTAACCTAAACCCAATCTAACCTGACCCAACCTAACCTAACCTAACCACTAACTACTAACTATGGCCCTTGATATGTCCCTCTCTGTCTCCCGTATCCTTACTTACCTAACCTAACCTAACCTAACCTAACCACTAACTACTAACTATGACCCTTGATATGTCCCTCTCTGTCTCAACTATTCACTTTTCCTTCTATCCATATCACTTCTTAAGCCTGTGTGCTCATCACCAGACCGCTTCTAAGAGTGGCCTTAATACGGTCTTTAATATGTCTCTTAATATGCCCCTCTTAAAGCGTCTCTAAATCTTTAAATGACCATCTTTTTTTCTCT
Organism: Eriocheir sinensis; assembly: GCF_024679095.1. Taxonomy (NCBI): domain Eukaryota; kingdom Metazoa; phylum Arthropoda; class Malacostraca; order Decapoda; family Varunidae; genus Eriocheir; species Eriocheir sinensis. The sequence goes on from NW_026112164.1 coordinate 540,299, forward strand.
CTTTCCCCCTTAACTCCTTACTTAACCATCACTTGCCAAGCCTCTAAATACGTGTTCATACCAGCGGCTAGATCCGTCTCTTACTATGTGCCCTGCTTCCTATATTCGTACTCTTATTGCCTACTTACTATTATTACTTACCTTACAATGTCACTCTGTTTCTTCCCCTCTCAAAAACTCCTATCATTCAGCATCACTTGTCAAGCCTCTACAAGTCTACATGCTCCGACAAGCGGCTAAATCCGTCTCTTTCTATTTGCTGTACTATCTGTATTCTTACTCCTATTGCCTACTTACTCACAATTATTACTCACCTTATAATGTCCCTCTGTCTCTTACCCTCTCAACCACTCCCATCATCCAGCATAACTTGTCAAGCCTCTACAAGTCTACATGCTCCGACAAGCGGCTAAATCCGTCTCTTTCTATTTGCTGTACTATCTGTATTCTTACTCCTATTGCCTACTTACTCACTATTATTACTCACTTTATAATGTCCCTCAGTCTCTTCCCCTCTCAAAAACTCCTATTATCCAGCATCACTTGTCAAGCCTCTACAAGTCTACATGCTCCGGCCAGCGGCTTAATACGTCTCTTATTATATATGTGCCCCACTTCCTATATTCTTGCTATTATTGCCTACTTCCTATTATTACTCACCTTACAATGTCCTTCTGTCTCTTCCCCTCTCAACAACTCCCATCATTCAGCATCCCTTGTCAAGCCTCTACAAACTCCTCTCAGCGGCTCAACACGTCCCTTTAATATGTTCCCTACCTCCTATATTCTTGCATTATTGCCTACTTACTTATTATTATTACTCACTTCACAATGTGTGATGTTACGCTAATTCTTCCCCGAACAACGGCGGTGAATGGACGAAGGGAGGAAGGAAGGAACACGAGAAAGAGGCAGAAAGAGTTAGGCAGTTAGTTAGAAAGATAGATAGATAGATAGATAGATAGATAGATAGAGAGAGAGATAGAACAATGGCGCTGCATGGACGAAGGAAGATAGATAGATAGATAGATAGATAGATATAGATAGATAGATAGATAGATAGATAGATGAATGAATGAAGGAAGGAATAGAGAGAGAGATAGAGAGATAGATAGAGAGAGATAGAGAGAGAGAGAGAGAGAGAGAGAGAGAGAGAGAGAGAGAGAGAGAGAGAGAGAGAGAGAGAGAGAGAGAGAGAGAGAGAGAGAGAGAGAGAATATGAGACTGAATTCACCTCTTCAGCGAATAGACGAAGAAAGGAAGGAGGTAACAGGACAGATAGAATGACTGATTGATAGATAGATAGATAAATAGATAGACAGTGAGAGAAAGAAAGAAAGATAAAGAAAAAAACATTAGGTCAGATTCAACAGAGAGAGAGAGAGAGAGAGAGAGAATTCATTTTTTTTTCTTCTCAACATAAATTAAATGCGTGCGAGACTTTTCTTGCTCGTATTTCTTTCCTTATTTTATTTCACTCCTACGAAACATTTCAAGAACCTGTGTGTGTGTGTGTGTGTGTGTGTGTGTGTGTGTGTGTGTGTGTGTGTGTGTGTGTGTGTTAGGTTACATAAAGCTGCAAGGTGAATGGGCGAGGAGGAAGTAGTGTATCGAGGTTTAGTAGAGGAGGAGGAGGAGGAGGAAGAAGAGGAGGAGGAGGAAGAGGAGGAAAAGGAGGAGGAGGAGGAGGAGGAGGAGGAGAAAAGGGAAGTGAGAGAAAAAAAAAGGCATGCAGTTTAGTAGAAGTAGAGGAGGAGGGAGACATGTAGTAGTAGGAGGAGGAGGAGGAGTGGCAGGAGGAGGAGGAGGAGGTAAGAAGGCAAAAGAGGAGGAAAAAATCCGGTAGTTTAGTAGAAGATTGAGGAGGTGGGAAATGAGCAGGAGGAGGAGGAGGAGAAAAGAGAGAAAAAAATTTGTCGGTTTAGTAGAAGAAATAGAAGGGGTGGAAGCTGGCAAGAGGTAAAGGAGGAAGAAGAGGAGGAGGAGGAGGAGGAAGAACATGAGCACGGGAAGCCATCTCAGAAAGCAGAAAGGAAGGAGTAGAAAGAGAGAAACGGAGAAGAAGAGGAGGAATAGGAGGAGGAGGAGGAGGAGGAGGAGGAGGTGGTTGTTAATTTAACCTTATAGTGGGTCACGCTAGCCAGGCATGCGGGCTACACACACACACACACACACACACACACACACACACACACACACACACACACACACACACTTTATCAAATGAAAAATCTTGCGTGTCAAACGTATAGTTCCTCATGTATTTGTTATTGTTTGTAAAGGTTGTGAGAAGGTTAGAAGAATGAAGTGTTTGTGTGTTGCTTGCTCGGTGATTTTACTTTTACTCTCCTGCTTTTAATCTGTTTTCATGGATTGTTAGAGGTTTGAATAGTGACTTTTGTGTTAGCTTTACTTTGTTTAGTTTTTCATGTGTTTATTAGTGTTTGTATTGTTTGTGGGAGGGTTAGAAGAATGATGTGTTTGTGTGTTGCTTGCTCGAGATTTTTTTACTTTCTCTCGCTTTTTATCAGTTTTTTTAATGGCTGGGTTAGTTGTTTAGGGAGTCACTTTATTTTGTTGTTAGTATTTCTTTGTTGAGTCTTCCTTGTGTTGGTCATTTAGTGATTATTTCGAGATGCGTATGAGATCGATGTGTATTTTTTTTTTTTTTTTACAACTAAGGAGACAGCTCAAGGGCACACAAAAAAAGGAAACAATAATAAAAAAAAGCCCGCTACTCGCTGCTCCTAAAAAAAAGAATCAAAAAGAGGTGGCCGAAAGAGAGGTCAATTTCGGGAGGAGTGTTGTGTTAGTCTATATTATTTGGACCTTTAAACAGTTCTTTTCTAATGGTTAATTGTTTAGATAGGGAGTGTTTTGTTGTTAGTATTTCTTTGTTGAATCTTCTGTGTTGGTCTTTTAGCGGAGGTGGTTGTGAGGGAGGTATGAGATCGATGTGTGTGGTGGTCAGTATTTTAGTGTTTTTAATAATTTTTCATACGTGTTCTTCTTCTTTATTGGTTATATATTTCACGAGCTCCACGCATTTTTAAGTCGTATGTCTTCCTTTGTACAAGCCTCGGCGGTGTGTGTATTGATTTTCAGCAGGGCTCCCTTTCTATATTCATTTTTCAGTAAGTTCTTTTTAATGAATAGATGTTTTAACTCGTGCATTTTCAGTTGTCATTTCTCCTTTTTTATAGTTTACCTTGATATGTCGATTACTTTGAAAGCCATGCTAACGATTGACATGGCTCCATTTTTTTCCTTTATTCTTTTTTAATAAGTTTTCGTTCCTGGTTAGATATTTTAACTCATTCATTTTCGGCTGTCAGTTTTCCTTTCTACAGTTTGCCTCGTTTAGTCTATTGTATTTCACATTTAACGATGGGCATTTCTCTTTCTTTAGTATCTCTTTCCATTTTCGTTTTTAATAATCTCAGTTTTACGATTATATATCTTAACTCGTGCACATTCATTTCGCTATCTTCCTTTGTACAGTTTGCGTCGGTCGGGTGTTAAGTCAAGGCTTTAATCAGACTACACGAACGGTTGACTTGCCTTCCTTTCCTTGTCTCTTTTCGCTGTTGTTTTTTAATTAGATCTCATTGATCGTTCGTAGTGTTTTGCCTCTCCGGCTCTGCGTTCTGTTCGGTTATCAGACGCCAGTCAGGCACGTTTTTCAGGGAGTTTATGTTGAATCTTTGCTCTAATTCTTTCCCTTTGTGTGTGTTGAATTTCTGTTCGTCGGCTGATATTCCAATGTGTTTTTCAGGCAGTTTATGTTGAATATTTGCTCTCGTACTTTTCTCTTTTTTGTTTGTGTTGAATTTCCATCGGCGGCTGATTTTCCAATATGTTTTTAGTGTTCAGTTTCCCTCGACAGTGCCAATCATGTTCTCAATGCGGCTGAGGTAAAAAAAGAGACGAATTTGTTTACATTATATTATTCGAAAAGCAAATTCTAAACGTGCGTTACGTGTATGCACTATTGTAACAAGGCTTTCCTGATCATAGTGAACGGGACATTAGCGACGAAATGTTTGAGAATATTTTTACATATATATATTTTTTATTAGTATTATTATTACTATTTTTTACGGTTCTGTTTGTTGCACCGGTAGACATTCTTGGCGGGGCTTGGTGGTCGGCCCCAGTCCGTTATGGCGCAGGCAAGTGTTTATAGTGGCGCCATCTTGCTTGGCTCATGCTGCCCCCCGAACCTCATCTTAGATCCTTTGTTTTAGAGAGAGAATCTAGAGTCCGGGTTGATAGGTGGTTTGTCTTCAGGACAGCATGTGGGTAGTCTTAGGCCACTCGGCGGTGACTGAAAAATCCCAACTTGTGGCGCCGGGCGGGACGCGAACCCGCTGAGCCTACTCCTGGACGCCGCGCCTACACCGCGTCGTCAAACTATCACTAGGCTCATAAAACTAGCCATGGAAATACTAACACAACCTCTACCAAAGCCTTATCAGATTTATTTGTGTGAGCCCCGAAACGTTTAAGAATATGGGGCCACATGTATTAGGTAGCCGTATAATATTAAATCAAAACAATCACTTCCCATGGAAATACCCACAACGTATACCAAAGTCTTATCCAGTGTGAGTGTTTAAACCCCAAAATGCTTGAGAATACGGGCCTCTCATGATAAGGTAGCCGTCCAGTGATAAACAAGAAGAGTAACGTGGCGGAAACAGCCGGAAAAGGAGGAGGAGGGAGGCGTGAAGGAGCGCAAGTTACGTCCCTCGCTGATACTGTCACTAAAACGAGCCAGCAGGGACGGTATTCTCAGACTCAGCCACCTCTCACATCAACTATTTCCAAAGGCCAAAAAGGAGTTCAGTCGGGTCCTCATGAGTGTTTCTTTAGGTTCAGGGTACAGAAGTAGGGTCAAATTATCACCAGGGTCATGAAACTACCCGTGAAAACGCCTCAAACTCCTACGAAAGCCATGTCAAATATGTGTGCTTGGGCGCCGAAATGTTTAAGAATATGACCCCGGGAAGGAAAAAAGGGGAAGGATGGAAGGCAATTGTGACAGCGAGGCGAGAGAGAGAGAGAGAGAGAGCGTCAGTATTCATTTCCGGGCGTGAATAGCGACGTAATGTAAAGATGCTGCGCTAAAGAGATTCAGTAATGAGGAGATGCGATGACCGGGCTGTTAAGGGGATGCTTCTTTCTCTTTGCTTTCTCTAACCGTTCCCTTCTTTCACTTAACGTTTCTTTAATTCGTGCAACGTTCCTTCTCTTTATTCAACGTTCATTCCCTTCGACCAACGTTCCTCTTTTCATTCACTAACTCAAATGTCCTTTCACCCAACGTTTCTCCCCTTCATCCAATGTTCTTTCTCTTCACACAACGTTCTCTCCCTTCACCCAACGTTTTCTCCCTTCACCCAGCGTTCTTTCCCTTCACCCAACGTTCTTTCCCTTCACCCAACGTTTCTCCCCTTCATCCAATGTTCTTTCTCTTCACACAACGTTCTTTCCCTTCACCCAACGTTCTTTCCCTTCACCCAGCGTTCTTTCCCTTCACCCAACGTTCTTTCCCTTCAACCAACGTTTCTTTCTCTTCACCCAACGTTTATTTCCCTTCACCCAACGTTTATTTCTCTTCACCCAACTTTTCTTTCCCTTCACCCAACCTTTATTGCCATTCACCCAACGTTTCTTTCCCTTCACCCAACGTTTCTTTCCCTTCACCCAACGTTTCTTTCCCTTCACCCAACGTTCTTTCCCTTCTCCCAACGTTTATTTCCCTTCTCCCAACGTTTCTTTCCCTTCACCCAACGTTCTTTCCCTTCACCCAACGTTTCTCCCCTTCATCCAATGTTCTTTCTCTTCACACAACGTTCTCTCCCTTCACCCAACGTTTTCTCCCTTCACCCAGCGTTCTTTCCCTTCACCCAACGTTCTTTCCCTTCACCCAACGTTCTTTCCCTTCTCCCAACGTTTCTTTCCCTTCACCCAACGTTTCTTTCCCTTCACCCAACGTTTCTTTCTCTTCACCCAACGTTTCTTTCCCTTCACCCAACGTTTCTTTCCCTTCACCCAACGTTTCTTTCCCTTCACCCAACGTTTCTTTCCCTTCACCCAACGTTCTTTCCCTTCACCCAACGTTTCTTTCCCTTCACCCAACGTTTCTTTCCCTTCACCCAACGTTTCTTTCCCTTCACCCAACGTTTCTTTCCCTTCACCCAACGTTCTTTCCCTTCACCCAACGTTCTTTCCCTTCTCCCAACGTTTCTTTCCCTTCTCCCAACGTTTCTTTCCCTTCACCCAACGTTTCTTTCCCTTCACCCAACGTTACTTTCCATAACCCAACCTTTCTTTCCCTTCACCCAACGTTTCTTTCCCTTCACCCAACGTTCTTTCCCTTCACCCAACGTTTCTTTCCCTTCACCCAACGTTTCTTTCCCTTTTCCCAACGTTTCTTTCCCTTCACCCAACGTTTCTTTCCCTTCACCCAACGTTTCTTTCCCTTCACCCAACGTTTCTTTCCCTTCACCCAACGTTCTTTCCCTTCACCCAACGTTTCTTTCCCTTCTCCCAACGTTTCTTTCCCTTCACCCAACGTTCTTTCCCTTCACCCAACGTTTCTCCCCTTCATCCAATGTTCTTTCTCTTTACACAACGTTCTCTCCCTTCACCCAACGTTTTCTCCCTTCACCAATCGTTCTTTCCTTCACCCAACGTTCTTTCACTTCTCCAAACGTTTATTTCCCTTCACCCAACGTTTCTTTCCCTTCACCTAACGTTTTCTCCCTTCACCCAACGTTCTTTCCCTTCACCCAACGTTTCTTTCCCTTCTCCCAACGTTTCTTTCCCTTCACCCAACGTTCTTTCCCTTCACCCAACGTTTCTTTCCCTTCACCCAACGTTCTTTCCCTTCACCCAACGTTTCTTTCCCTTCACCCAACGTTTCTTTCCCTTCACCCATCGTTCTTTCCCTTCACCCAACGTTTCTTTTCCTTCAACCAACGTTCTTTCCCTTCATCCAACGTTTTTTTCCCTCCACCCAACGTTCTTTCCCTTCACCCACCGTTCTTTCCCTTAACCTATCGTTCCAGCTTTCCGTCACCCTTCCCTCTCTCATGTTTCTTCACCCAGCGTTCTTTCCCTTCACCCACTTAACTGTTCCTTCACTCACTCAACTATCCCTTCCCTTCACCCGACGTTCCCTTCCTTCACTTACCCAGCTGTTCCTTCCCTTCATTCACCCAATCACGGTTCCCCTCTTCCCTTCCAACAGCTTCCCCCATCACTTATGCCTCCATCTTGTCACCCAACGTTCTCTCTTCAGCCAGCATTCTCCCTTCCACCCCCCATACCCACGTCACCGAACTGCCCCCGTCAAGTACTATTTTGCTTCGTCACCCAGACTTCTCCTTCAGTAACTCAGGATTCACCTTTCACCCAACAAACCTTGAGTCACCCAGTGTCCCTCGTTGTGTAGCCCATTATTCCCCAAACTCAGGTCACCCAGCATTCCTTCCTTCACCCAAAACACCATCCGTCAGTCACCCAGTCAGTAGTTTCATATCTACATGGCCATATTCTTCGTGTTCGCCCATGTCACCCAGCGCTGCCTTTGTCCCCCAGCCTTCCTCCGTCACCCAGCGTTCCCTTATCAACATGTTCCCTTTTCCTCTCCCCCACGTTATCATGTTACAAATGTCCACTCATGTCACCCAGCGTTCCCTTATCAACATGTTCCCTTTTCCTCTCCCCCACGTTATCATGTTACAAATGTCCACTCATGTTAACCAGCGTTCCCTTATCAACATGTTCCCTTTTCCTCTCCCCCACGTTATCATGTTACAAATGTCCACTCATGTCAGGCAGCGTTCCCTTATCAACATGTCCCTTTCTTTCCTTTCCCCCACTGTCTCAGGTTACAAAATAATGTCCACTCATGTCAGCCAGCGTTCCCTTATCAACTTGTCCCTTTTCCTTTCCCCCACGTTATCATGTTACAAATGTCCACTCATGTCAGCCAGCGTTCCCTTATCAACATGTCCCTTTCTTTCCTTTCCCCCACGGTCTCAGGTTACAAATGTCCACTCATGTCAGCCAGCGTTCCCTTATCAACTTGTCCCTTTTCCTCTCCCCCACGTTATCATGTTACAAATGTCCACTCATGTCAGCCAGCGTTCCCTTATCAACATGTCCCTTTCTTTCCTTTCCCCCACTGTCTCAGGTTACAAAATAATGTCCACTCATGTCAGCCAGCGTTCCCTTATCAACATGTCCCTTTCTTTCCTCTCTCCACGTTATCAGGTTAAAAATGTCCACTCATGTCAGCCAGCGTTCCCTTATCAACATGTCCCTTTCTTTCCTCTCTCCACGTTATCAGGTTAAAAATGTCCACTCATGTCAGCCAGCGTTCCCTTATCAACATGTCCCTTTCTTTCCTCTCTCCACGTTATCAGGTTAAAAATGTCCACTCATGTCAGCCAGCGTTCCCTTATCAACATGTCCCTTTCTTTCCTCTCTCCACGTTATCAGGTTAAAAATGTCCACTCATGTCAGCCAGCGTTCCCTTATCAACATCTCCCTTTTCCTCTGCCCCACGGTCTCAGGTTACAAATGTCCACTCATGTCACCCAGCGTTCCCTTATCAACATGTCCATTTATTTCCCCTCCCCCACGGTCTCAGGCTACAAATGTCCGCTCATGTCACCCAGCGTTCCCTTATCAACATGTCCATTTCTTTCCCCTCCCCCACGGTCTCAGGTTACAAATGTCCGCTCATGTCAGCCAGCGTTCCCTTATCAACATGTCCATTTCTTTCCCCTCCCCCACGTTCTCAGGTTACAAATGTCCGCTCATGTCAGGCAGCGTTCCCTTATCAACATGTCCCTTTCTTTCCTTTCCCCCACTGTCTCAGGTTACAAATGTCCACTCATGTCAGCCAGCGTTTCCTTATCAACATGTCCCTTCCTTTCCTTTCCCCCATGTTCTCAGGTTACAAATGTCCACTCATGTCAACCAGCGTTCCCTATCATGTCCCGTCCCTCGTCCCTTCCCCCGCGTCCTCGGGTTATCACTGTTTCCCCGCTAACATGTTCCGCTGTCAGCCAATATTCCTCCGTCGGCTGGTCCGGCGGCGCACTCTTCCCCTCCTCCTCCTCCTCCTCCTTCTCCTCCTCCTCCTCCGCTCGTCCTCCTCCTGGCACCAATTTGTAGGTCATTGTCGTCCTGTCACACATCCCGCCCGTCACCGCCTCGTCTGACCCTCCTCGCCGCCGCTGCTGGGCTGGAGTTTGTTGTGACGTCTAAGCCAATGGGTCTGGGGTGGTGTTGGTGGCCTGGTCTCTGATGCTTTTGTTAGGGGAGAATTGATGGGTTATAGTGGTGGTATTTTTTGTTGGAATGCTTGCTAACTATTTTCCTCCCCTTCCCCTGACGTTCCTCACCTTCCCCTAACGTTCCTCCCCTTCCCCTAACGTTCCTCCCCTTCCCCTAACGTTCCTTCCCTTCCCCTAACTAAAGGAATTCAGCGCCTCGTGACTCAAGATGCCGCGGCGCCAAGCTTCCCTGATCAGTCAACCCAATCGAATCCAATCGCCTTTTGTAATTTTTGTTTTCTTTCTCCTCTCTCGGGCCGACACACTGCACGGCTTCCTGTGCCATCTTTCTTCTTTATCTTTCTTCTTTTCTTCTTTCTTTATCTTCTTGCTTCATAATCTTCTTGCTTTTCGTCTTTGTCCTCTTTTCTTTCTTCTTTCTTCTTTATCTTCTTTTCTTTCTTCTTTAGCTTCTTCCTTTATCTTGCTATTGTTTTTTTACACCCTTTTATTTTTCTTCTTTATTCTTCTTCTGTTCCTTCCTTCCTTCCTTTCTCTATTCTTCTCTTCTTCCTCGTCATCCACTATTTTTCTCCTTTCTTGCCTCTCATTCTCGTCTTCTTTGTTATTTTTGTTTCTTCACTCCTTTATTTATTCTCTTCTTCCTTTGCCATCTTCGGTTTTTTGCCTCAAGTCTACTTTTCTCCATTAACATCTGTTTCTTTTCCATCCTTCTAACCTCTTATTCTTCTCTTCTTCTTTGTTATCTACCGTTTCTTTCCTCCTTGCTTTTACTCTTCTCATGTTCCTTTATTCCCTTCTTCCTCCTATTCTTCTTTTCTCCCTTGTCATCATCTGTTTCTGTATTCACATCTCACCGCTATTCTTCTTCCTTCTCTTTGTCACATGTTCTTCTTTACACCTCTCCTACCGCTATTATTCTCTCCTCTCCTTTGTCATCTCTTTCTTTACTCACTCCTTGCGTCCATTCTTCTCGTCTTCCTTTGTCTGTCTACTGTTCTCTCTCACCTGCTGAACCTCTTACCTGCTTTCCCCTTTCACACGCTTCTTTTCCACGTCGTTGTACTCTCTATAGCGTTGTTGGTAGAGTCGTTCGTCATTGTTCGTATTCTTGTATAGTCGACGTTTAGTGTACCGAAGCCCGTATTCTCAGAGGCTTCCGGCACTCACGACAGCTATTTCCAAAGGCCACAAAGGAGGTAAGTCGGGTTCTCATGAGTGTTTCTTCACGTTCATGGTGCAGAGCCTTGTCAAACTATCAATCGCCTCATAAAACTACCCTTGGAAATACTAAGCCCATATTAGTCGGGTTCTCGTGAGTGTTTCTTCACGTTCATGGTGCAGAAGTGTGGTCAGACTATCGCTAGGCTCAAAAAAACTACCCAAAGAAATATTAATCGGTCTGCCCATGGAAATATTAACACCACCTCTACGAAAGCCTTACTATATGTGGGTGTGTGAGCCCCGGAATGTTTGAGAATACGGATCTTTTTGTTTGCTCTTCACTCACATAGATCATGCATATATACTTCATTGTTTCCTGCGTGTTCTCATGTGTCTATCACCGTCACCAACCCTTTCATGCTCTGGTGTGGACTGAGGCGGCTTATTCCTGCTGTTGCTCCTCATCCACGCATAACACGTACTCTTTCCTTTTTTTTTTTTTTTTTTTTTTTTTTTTTACAGCAAAGGAGACAGTTCAAGGGCACACAAAAAGCAAACATTAATGAAAAAAAAGCCCGCTACTCACTGCTCCTAAAAAGAATCCAAAGAGGTGGCCGAAAGATAGGTCAGTTTTGGGAGGAGAGGTGTCCTGATACCCTCCTCTTGAAAGAGTTTAAGTCGTAGGCAGGAGGAAATACAGATGAAGGAAGATTGTTCCAGAGTTTACCAGCGTGAGGGATGAAAGAGTGAAGATGCTGGTTAACTCTTGCATAAGGGGTTTGGACAGTATAGGGATGAGCATGAGTAGAAAGTCGAGTGCAGCGCTGCGGGAGGGGAGGCATGCAGTTAGCAAGTTCAGAAGAGCAGTCAGCGTGGAAATATCGATAGAAGATAGAAAGAGGCAACATTGCGGAATTTAAGGGTAGAAGACTATCAGTATGAGGAGAGCTGATGAGACGAAGAGCCTTAGCCTCCACTCTGTCCAGAAGAGCTGTGTGAGGGAGCCCCCACACATGAGATGCATACTCCATACGAGGCGGACAAGGCCCTGTATATGGACAGCAACTGTGCAGGGGAGAAGAACTGGCGGAGACGGTACAAAACGCCCAGCCTCGAGGAAGCTGATTTAGTAAGAGATGAGATATGAAGTTTCCAGTTGAGATTTTGAGTTAAGGATAGACCGAGAATGTTTAGTGTTGAGGAAGGTGATAGCTGGGTGTTGTCAAAGAATAGGGGATAGTTGTTTGGAAGATTCTGTCGAGTGGATAGGTGGAGAAACTGTGTTTTTGAGGCGTTGAAGGACACCAGGTTCTTCTTGCCCCAATCGGAAATAATAGTAAGGTCTGAGGCTAAGCGTTCTGCAGTCTCCAGCCTTGAGTCGTTAAGTTCCTGAAGGGTGGGTCTTCTATTAAAAGAAGCTGAATAATGCAGAGTGGAATCATCGGCGTAGGAATGGATAGGACAGTTCGTTTTGGAAAGAAGATCATCAATGAACAACAGAAAAAGAGGGAGATAGGACAGAACCCTGTGGGACACCACTGTTAATAGATTTAGGAGAAGAACAGTGACCGTCTACCACGGCAGAAATAGAACGGTCAGAAAGGAAACTGGAGATAAAGGTACAGAGAGAAGGATAGAAACCGTAGGAGGGTAGTTTTGAAAGCAAGATTTGTGCCAGACCCTATCAAAAGCTTTTGATATGTCCAGCGCAATAGCAAAGTTTCACCGAAACGGCTAAGAGAGGATGACCAAGAGTCAGTTAAGAGGCTAGAGATCACCAGTAGAACGCCCCTTGCGGAACCCATACTGGCGATCAGATAGAAGGTCAGAAGTGAAGGTGCTTTTGAATCTTCCGGTTAAGGATTGATTCAAAAGCTTTAGATAGACAAGAAAGTAAAGCAAAAGGACGGTAGTTTGAGGGATTGGAGCGGTCAACCTTCTTATGTACAGGCTGTATGAAGGCATACTTCCAGCAAGAAGTAAAGGTAGATGTTGACAGGCACAGGCGAAATAGTTTGAACATGCAGGGTGACAGAACGGAGGCACAGTTTTTAAGTACAATAGGAGGCACTCCATCAGGTCCATGTTTTCTGAGGATTGAGGCCAGAGAGGGCATAGAAAACATCATTTTGAAGAATCTTTATAACAGGCATAAAGGAGTCAGAGGGGATGAGTAGGAGGAATATGCCCAGAATCGTCCAGAGTGGAGTTTTTAGAAAAGTTTGAGAGAAGAGTTCAGCCTTAGAGATAGATGAGACGGCAGTGTTGCTGTCAGGACTGAGGAGTGGAGGGAAAGATGAAGAAGTGAAGTTGGAGGAGATGTTTATGGCTAGATGCCAGAAGTCACGGGAAGAGTTAGAGAAAGCAAGGTTTTGACATTTTCTATTAATGAAAGAATTTTTGGTTAGTCGGAGAATAGATTTGGCACGATTTCGGGCAGAAATGTAAAGTTCATAATTAGCATTAGTTTGAAGGCTCTGGTACCTTTTGTGAGCTACCTCTATCATGGATAGCACGAGAACAAGCGTTATTAAACCAAGGCTTTTTTGCGTGAGGAGTAGAAAGAACGAGGAATGTATGCCCATTCCAGAGACAATCACCTCTGTGATGCGCTGAGCACACACAGAGGGGTCTCTATCCTGGAAGCAATAATCATTCCACGGGAATCGGAAAAGTACATCCTCAGGTTGTCCCACCGAGCTGAAGCAAAATGCCAGAAGCATCGCCTCTTCGGTGGGTCCAGAGGGTGTACAGGAGCGATAGGAAAGGATGCAGAAATAAGATTGTGATCGGAGGAGCCCAACGGAGAGAACAGTTTGACAGAATAAGCAGAAGGGTTTGAGGTAAGGAAGAGGTCTAGAATGTTGGGCCGATCTCCAAGACGGTCGGGAATACGTGTAGGGTGCTGGACCAACTGCTCTAGGTCGTTGAGGATAGCAAAGTTGTAGGCTTGTTCACCAGGATGGTCAGTGAAAGAGGATGAAAGCCAAAGCTGGTGGTGAACATTGAAATCTCCTAGGATGGAGATTTCAGCGAAGGGAGAGTGGGTCAAGATGTGCTCCACTTTAGAATTCAAATAGTCAAAGAATTTTACATAGTTGGTAGAGTTAGGTGAGAGATAAACAGCACAGATGTATTTAGTAATAGAATGACAGTGAAGTCTTAACCAGATGGTGGAAAATTCAGAAGAGTCAAGGTCGTGGGCACGAGAGCAAGTGATGTCGTTGCGCACGTAGGCGCAACATCCAGCTTTGTATTGAAATTTAGGATAGAGATAGTAGGAGGGAACAGAGTAGAGATTGCTGTCAGTAGCCTCAGAAACCTGTGTTTCGGTAAGGAAGAGAAGGTGAGGTTTAGAGGAGGAGAGATGATGTTCCACAGAATGAAAATTAGAGCGAAGACCGCGAATGTTGCAGAAATTGAGAAGAAAGAGGTTCGAGGAGTTATCAAGACACCTCTCGGGTCGGCAGCCAGAAGGGGAGTCCTCCCTGGGGGAATTTGTGGCCCCCCCCCCCCAGTCGGGGACTCCGAGGCTTGGTGTATGCGCGCCATTTTGAAATTTTGATTTTGGGAAAAGGTGTATATGTTGTGTGAATGTAGTGTGGTGTGGATAAAGAGAGGATCTGTCTTGTGTCTTCTCTCTTCCTTTCTAATCTTCTATTCTCCTTCCTCCTCCTCGTATAATATATGTAGCACCTTTACCAACCCTTGATGCTCTTCCGTCGGCCTTGGAAGTGTGAGAGGGAGAGGAGAGTGAAGGACGGAGGTAAGGAGGAATAGATGGAGGAGGGAAGGATAGAAGGAGGAGGAGGAGAAGGAAGGAGGGAGGGAGGCAATATTCTGGACGCTATATTCAGACCCACACACTTCCCTGTCCCCTCCTGCATCCTGTCCCTTCTTTTCTTGTCTCCTTTCTCCTTCTCTGTGTACTTCCTCTGGCAATTATTTCTTGGCATTGTGTCGTAGGAGTTTACTTCTTTGGCGTTACTCTCAAGCCCCATAGAACACACACACACACACACACACACACACACACACACACACACACACTCTCTCTCTCTCTCTCTCGTCCCTTTGTCAGTACTCTTCCCTTCGCCTTTAAAATGACATTACCTCCGGTCTCTCCTCCTCCTCCTCCTCCTCCTCACTTGCATTCCGTCCGTCCCTTCGTCAGCCATCGTCCAGTCATCAGTAACTGTCCCTGCTTTTATGTTCCTGTTCCTCCTTCACCCTTTGCTCACTCACGTCCACAGTCACTTAAAGTTCCTCGTTCCTCATCACTCGTGTCTTTATCTGCATGTAATACCCCTTTGTCAGCTTATATTCCTTCGGTTCGTGTTCTCCAATGCTTCTCTCTCACAACATCTATTTCCAAAGGTCACAAAGGAGGTTAGTCGGGTTCTTGTGATGGAGGAGCCTTGTCAGACTATCACTAGGCTCGTAAAACTCTCCATGGAAATACTAACACAACCTCTACGAATGCTTTCTCATGAGTGTTTTTTTCTTTCACGTTCATGGTATAGACACTTTGTAAGACTACTGCTAGGCTCATAAAACTTCAACCCATGTAAATATTTAAAAAAACTCTAGGAAAGCCTTATCAAATATGTGTGTGTGTGTGTGTGTGTGTGTGTGTGTGTGTGTGTGTGTGTGTGTGTGTGTGTGTAAGCCCCGAAATGTTTACTCTGTAAGCCATTTCCTCCACTCATGTTCCTTTGTCTATTGTTCTTTGGTCATTTTTATTCATTTTTATACGAGCAGTGCTTTTTTTCCCCTTAAGCTGCTTCCTTTGCTGTAAAAAATTCCCCACCTCTGTATCGTCTCCCACAAGTCCACACTCTGCCAGCGTCCTGTAAATCACTTGTTAGTTTGCCCGGCACAGTGGTCGGTCTCTGGTCTGTCTGGGTTGTTAGGGCTCCTGATCCTCCTTCTCCTGCCTGATCTGTTTCGACGTGTGTGTGCGGCCGTGAGAAGGAGCCGTGTGTGTGTGTGTGTGTGTGTGTAAATTTACTTTAACCAACACCACTAACATCACCACCATAACCACTACCACGACCACCACCAGCATTATCACCACAACACCACCAGCAGCATCACCATAACACCATCACCATCACCACCAGCATCACCTCCAGCATAACCATCA